>NC_044904.1:32994240-33267966 GCF_001633185.2 Quercus lobata
AAGGGAATATTTATTGTGTCTCTCTTGTTCCAATAGTGCCCCAACAAGAAATAATATTTGGTTGTCTTAGCAAAAACCAAAGGAACCTGAACAAAAAGTTTGGAAGTGTTCTTAAAAACCAAAGGAACATCCTAGGTCCTTCAAACCCAAAAAAGGGTAGCCAAAATGGGGAAAATGTGACTATAAGTTATAAATTGCTAAACCTTTTTATCAGTAATTGATGTGGGATTCAACCACGCTCTTGCATGCACAACGCATGATGTGTGTAGCCTTAGTTAAGTTACAATTAGTACTTATCACAATCACTTATAAAATTCGAATTTTGACAAATAAGAGTATCCAGCCATTTTTGAATATTTAATTATTCTCTCTGGTGTATAGATGTCATGAGGCCTTAGGAATTATTGAGCCAACCCCTTAGGGTTTATTTAAGAAATTTTTTATAGCACCTTTATGGGAAATATAAAAAGTTGTCAAACAAATTTGTGGGCGAGAAAAACTAGCCCTTGGTAAATTCCACAAATTACAGTTGAAAGGTCCAACACAATCTATTTGTAAATATGCAATAGGAAAAAAACACTCCACAAAGAAAAACTCAAACAGTTGATTTCATTGACCACATATATTTCAAATGAAGCTAAAGTGTTACAACAGGAAATTTTCTTTTTCCCGTGGTGTTAGACACTTTCTCTTTTTCTCAAACAGCTCACTTCTCTTCCTTCTCTCACCTTTCTTCACTATTTTTTCCACCTCTCAAAAATCCCTTCCAAAATTTGCCTATCTCCCTCTTTTTATAGGTACATTCCTTGTTCTTATCTCTAAAACTGTCCTATTGCCAGCCGAATTTTCAAGGATATTTTCCTCTACTTTATCAATTTCCTCCCTTCCCTTATCCTAGAATTCTGACTTTTGGGGGTGTTTGTATTGTTTAGGTTGTCTCACATGCATTCAATGTGGCAGAGGTTAAGTGAGAACCCCCTCATTAATGCGAAAGTGAAGATCTTCAATATTCTTACATGTTTTGGAAGTTTCCCATGGTTCCAAGCATCTTCTGTTAACTATACATGGATCATCCGTGCACCTCACTTCGGGTAAAGTTAGCTTCTTACCTTTTTTACGAGAACTATTTTCCCGTGTTGCTCTCCTCCTTTTAGGTACTCGGGATGATGCTATTACCTTTCTTCTATACCCTATAGCCCCTTGGGCCTTCCTTCAAGTATACATGCTTGGCCCAATTCGTTCCCCATGGCCTAATTGTTAATTGGGCTTAAGGCCTAGATGGGGACTCTTCTACTCCCCACAAAATCAATTACATTTTTTCATAAATAAATAAATTATAAACCAATGTCCTTAAGGCGTTCTTTAATTTTACCAAAAAAAAAATCATTTTGAAAATTCAAATAAACTTCCAAAGAGACAGCATAAAAATAAGCAAATTGCAGGGCAGCGTTACTCTTTGGTCAGGGGGTTCAAATGAACCCCTGAATTCAAAAAAATAATAATAATAAATATATATATATATATTTTTTTTTTTTTTAATTTTTTTTTTGTTAGTTTAACATATTAATTTTTTCTTAAAAATATTTTTGCACACCCTAACTTAAATCTTATGCACCCTTATTATAAGAAGTAAGTGTTGTCACTTTTTATTATAAATTTTTTATTATATGTGTATGAATATATCTAATATTGATTGTATGTATTACTTTTCTATATATAATGTCATTTGAGTGAATAATGATGTGTACATGGATGTTTGTGTGTAAAATATAAATATAATATAACTTTATCTAATTTGATAATTAGGAAATAGAGATGATTTGTTACATGAGTGTGTATAGTTATCATGTTATAATAACTTTTTGTTATAAAGTTATAAAAATTCAAAAAACAAATTGCAAAGTTAGTGATTATTCAAGTATTTGTAGTGAATTGTTTTATTTATAAATGAGTGTGGTTGTGTGCGTCAATAATTAATGTAAAACCAATGAGTTGAGTTTAGTCATTTAATTTAAATATTTTATAAAAAATAAAAAAAAAAAAACAATGACAAATATATAATATTAACTACATAAAAATAAAAATTTAGACAAACTTAACAAAAAAAATTGTCATAGCTACCCATATTGGCAATAAATACTCATAATGAACAATCATGTAACAATTCAAAATTTGAAAAATCGTAGAAGGAAATTGTAAAAATTCATGTTTTTTTTTTTTGTCTATAACTTAATATATTCAAATTCTCTTTTAATTAAATTTTTTTTAATTTAAATTTCTTAATGACACCCCCTTAACAAAATTCCTAGAGCCGCCATTGGCAAATTGGCATCGTATTAAAATATTTTTAATTACCCATTGGATTTTATGTGTTCATTTGGAAACAACTTACCTAGTTTTTTGCTGAAAAAATTTTTACTAAAAGAATGCCACAAAGTATATTGTGCCTTAAAAAATTTGAGAAAAGTGGAAAAAAAAAAAAAAAAAAAAATGGAAGAAAGAAACGAGCTTTTAAAAAAAACGTAGCATAAAATATAAAAGCTGCCCAAAAGACCCGAAAAAAAAAAAAACCGTGGTAGCTTTGGACTTCGACATTCAACTAAGCCCGTTACCTCCACCCAAGTGCACTTCCAAGTTAGTTTAGTCACTTCCTTCCTCAAATCCAAAAATTAAAACTCTCTCGTTTCAATCCCCAGTCACTATGAAGCTCACTCTTCCTCATCGACCTCTCTCAAATTCCACCATCCATTACATAAAACAAAGAAACCTCTCTACCTCCAAATTCACCTCCCAAGACAATGACGAAAATGACTCCCACTTTGTTTCGATCCTCGGAGACATCGTACGAGGAAACCGGAGCTGGAAAATCGCACTCAACAACACCTACATTTCGAGCACTTTGGGGCCCCACCACGTCGAGAAGGTTCTGATCCAAACCATGGATGACTCCAGGTTAGCTTTGAGGTTCTTCAATTTCTTGGGCTTGCACCACAATTTTCACCACACCACGACTTCGTTTTGCATTTTGGTCCACTCCCTGGTCCAGTCCAATCTCTTTTGGCCAGCTTCTTCGCTTTTGCAAACGCTTTCTCTTCGTGGGTTGGACCCAAAAGAGGTTTTTGAACATTTTCTAAATTGTTATGTGGAATTTAAATTCTCTTCTAGTTTGGGTTTTGATTTGTTGATTCAGAATTATGTGCAAAATAAGAGATTATTGGATGCTGTCGTGGTCGTAAAGCTAATGAAAGAGAATAATTTGTTGCCTGAAGTTAGAACTTTGAGTGCCCTTTTAAATGGGCTAGTGAGAATTAGGCAATTCAATACGGTTTTGGAGTTGTTCAATCTGTTTGTGAATGTGGGTCTTCAGCCCGATGTTTATATATACACTGTGGTGGTTAGGAGTTTGTGTGAATTGAAAGATTTTGTTAGGGCTGAGGAAATGATTCGGCAGGCAGAGTTGAATGGATGCAATTTGAGTGTTGTGATGTATAATGTGTTGATTCATGGGCTCTGCAAGAGCCAAAGAGCTTGGGAGGCTGTTGAGATTAAGAATTTGTTGAGAGGAAAAGGATTGAAAGCGGATGTGGTCACATATTGTACATTAGTACTTGGTTTGTGCAGAGTGCAGGAGTTTGAGGCTGGGGTGGAGCTGATGAATGAAATGATTGAGTTGGGGTTTGTGCCAAGTGAAGCTGCTCTTTCGGGAGTTGTGGAGGGGTTGCGGAGGAAGAGGAAGATTGAAGATGCTTATGACATTGTAAATAGGGTGGGGAGAATTGGAGTGGTGCCTAATTTGTTTGTTTATAACGCCTTAATCAATTCTTTGTGCAAAGAAGAGAAATTGGATGAAGCAGAGTTACTTTTTAATAACATGGGTGAGAATGGTTTGTTCCCAAATGATGTCACTTATTCTATTTTAATTGATTCCTTCTGCAGAAGAGGAAAATTGGATGTTGCATATTGTTACTTAGGTAAGATGTCAGAGGCCGGTGTAAGAGGTACTGTGTATTCTTACAATTCTTTGATTAGTGGGGAATGCAAGTTTGGGAAATTGGATGAAGCAGAGTTTCTTTTTGGTGAGATGATTGTTAAAGGAGTGGTGCCAACGGTTGCAACCTATACATCACTAATAAGTGGATACTGCAGAGAAGGGGAATTGCACAAGGCATTTAGGTTGTATCATGAGATGACTGGGAAGGGCATTGCACCTAATACTTACACCTTAACTGCACTTATTTCTGGTTTCTGTCGTACAAATATGATGACTGAAGCGGGTAATTTGTTTGATGAAATGGTTGAGCGTAACATTATGCCAAATGAGGTGACTTATAATGTTCTGATAGAGGGTCACTGTATGAATGGTAACACAGTAATAGCCTTTGAATTGCTTGATGAAATGGTTGAGAAGGGTCTTGAACCAGATACATACACATTTAGGCCCCTAATTAGTGGTCTTTGTTCTTTAGGTAGAGTTTCTGAAGCCAAAGAATTCGTGGATGAACTTCACAAAAAGAATCATAAGTTAAACGTGATATGTTATGGGGCACTTTTACATGGTTACTGCAAGGAGGGAAGGTTAAAGGATGCATTGGTTACTTGTCGTCAGATGGTTGAGAGAGGAGTAGACATGGATCTTGTGTGTTATACAGTACTCATTTGCGGAACTCTAAAGCAGCATGATACAAGAAAATTATTTGGTCTCTTGAAGGAGATGCATGATTACGGACTAAAGCCTGATGAAGTACTATATACAAGTATGATAGATGCATATGGCAAAGCTGGAAACCTTAAGGAGGCTTTTGGGTTTTGGGATTTGATGGTTTCTGAGGGATGCTTTCCCAATGTGGTGACATATACTGCCTTGATAAATGGTTTATGTAAGGCAGGAAATATGGATAAGGCAGAGTTTCTTTTGAAGGAAATGCTGATTGGTAATGCCCTTCCCAATCAGCTCACATATGGTTGTTTCCTTGACCACCTTACAAAGGAAGGAAATATGGAGGAAGCTATACAGCTGCACAATGCAATGCTTAAAGGGTTTCTAGCCAACACTGTCACATATAATATACTAATCCGTGGTTTCTGCAAATTGGGTAAGATTCAGGACGCCACTGAGCTCCTTGTTGGAATGACTGACAATGGTATTTTTCCTGATTGCATTACCTATTCAACATTTATCTATGAGTACTGTAGAAGGGGTAATTTACAGGAAGCTATTAAGTTGTGGAACACCATGCTAAACAAAGGTCTTAAGCCAGATACATTAGCATATAATTTTATGATATATGGTTGCTGTGTTACTGGAGAACTCACCAAGGCATTTGAATTGCGTGATGACATGATAAGAAGAGGGGTGATGCCAAATCGGGTCACATATAACACTCTTATTCATGGAACTTGCTTAAAAAGTTCAGTTCTTTCGACATAGTCATGCTCAAGAATAATATCTGTTACGTGCATTGTTGAAGTTGATTGACAGTCTCTGTGACATAATACCAGAGCTCTTTTATTTACCATAGAAGAACCATGAGCTTTGACCTTGGGCTCATGTAACTAGATCTAACTACCTGCATTGCTAGAAATAGATGACTAAATTCTTTCTGTACGTAATTACGCTTATAAACTTGGAGGTGAACGATAGATAATGTACTATATTGATTGAGGATGACCAGTATGAGAATGAAAAGAATCTTTTACTGATGGAATGGCAGCAACGTTTTGCTGTAAGCGTTTTTTACCAGTATATAGTATTATGGCCATTTTTGGTTGTAGATGTTTCTACTGATGGGGTATGGTGCTACATAGTATTATGGGTAGTCCTCAATCCAATTCACTCATCTTGAGATGGTTGAATTTAAAAAACCATCTTGTATCTGTATGCCCATCGTGTATGGGGTGTCATTTTACTTGGACCAATCATATCCACACTACACGTCTTCTCCGGTTTACCTATTGAAGTTTTTTAGCCTTGATCGAAAAGGATTACTACATGGTAACAATGATTCTCTTTAATTCTTCTAGTGCCCTTTAGTTTCTTTATTTGTGTGTCTGTGTGGTTCTAATGCAGTAGCTTTATTTGTGTCTGTGTGTCTGTGTGTTACACAGGTTCTCTGTGAGCTTGAGCTTACAATTCAAAGGGTAAAAGTGATGACAACCCCGGATGGCAGTGTTCTTGACCTCTTCTTCATAAAAGATAACATGTGAGGTTTTGTTTTGGGGTTTGATATTATAATTATTATTATGATAATGATGGTGATACAAGGTGGAATTTTCTCTTGATATGCATTTGATTTGATTACGAGGAGTTATTAAAGTCATTGACTATATTAGCAGGCTTCTATCACATAATGAACATCATGTCTAGAATTTCCTTCCTCTGCGCTATTTAATAATATTGTCCACTTTTGGCCTAAAGGAAATAAATGTGATGTGGTTTGTCGTTTTCATTACAGGCCTTTCTCATCATTGGATTGCATGCTCACTTTGCTGATTCCCATTTTTTTATGTGATTCCCAAATTAGCATCCAAATATTGTTTTAATAAAGTTGTATTATCTTTTTTGTCTTTCTACATCTAGGATATAGATTTAAGCTCCCTAATGTCAATGGTACAGTATTTTTTTGGTACCTATCCTCCACTTTTTCCCGCTTTCTCCATGTTCAGTTTTTAAACTTTTCTTTCCACTTTTGCTAACCAAGTAATTATTTTTCCTGGGCATCTGGAAATAAAATATACCATATGTGTCAAAGAAATCAGGGAACTGACTAGAATTGATGGGACTAAATTGCCGTCCTCATTCTGATTGATTAGAGCTTATTATTATTATTGTTATTTGTTGATATTTTTTTCAAATGTAACAATCACTAAAGGTGAAACTTGATGGTTTTTTCACTCACATCTACTATTTCAATTCAGGGAGATTCTACACACAAAGAAGCAACAAGATGAGACACTAGAACAAGTGCATGCTGTTTTGGGAGAATCATGTATCAGCTGTGAACTTCAGCTGGCAGGTACTGAGTATGAATGGCCTCAGGGAATTTCCTCTCTTTCTCCTGAGGTAGCTGAGGAGCTATTTGGGTATGAATTATCAGACAAGGAAATCCGCTCTCAAGCTCTTAGTCCAGATATGTCAAAATTGAAGAAGGCTAGTGTCACAGTAGACAATTCATTGAGCCCAGCTTACACGTTACTTCAAATACACTGTGCTGATCACAAGGGTCTCCTATATGACATCATGAGAACCTTGAAAGACTGCAATATCCAGGTATGGATTTATATCTTTCACCAAGATTATTTTGACAGACTACTTTTTAACTCAAATCTGTTGTGGGGATATTGTAATGTTTCAGTTTGGATCCTAGGTATCCCTGACTAGGCTGGCCCTCCTCCCATGTTGTTTTACTTTATGCAGAAATACATTACTTGATTTGCTATAATTCAAGTTGACAGATTAGCCATTGGCCTTGGGCTCCCATGTAGCTTAATTGGAAAGAATTAAGCTACCTACCACCTTAATTGGCTATTTGGTAATTGAAGCTATTAGACTGCAATCTTGTAGTCCCAGTGTCTTTAACTATGACTAGGTCACCTTGATTATCCTATCAAGGTTGGCTACTGATATGGTTTTTCCATGTGGTGTTAGCAAACCATGAGTGAACTGTTCCAAATATCTGTTGTTCCTATGAGCCAATAGTCTGTCCAACTTGCTTCTAGGGTCACCATTTTTACACTAATAAATAATAATCAAACAAATAAAAGACAAGGTACTGATTATGAATTATTTTTGCTTGAGAGAGAGGTTGAGGTCAACTAGATAGTAGTGAACTCCTGGGTGGTTTTTTTTCTTGGGCTCAATATGTATCGACGAAACTTATAGTCCTCTTCCTATAACCACCGCGTAAGTTTGGATGTCAAATTTTGCTGACAAATGATTACATGTTTGCAGTTTTCTGATATTTATTGTATATTGTTTCTTCTTGTTCAGATAGCTTATGGTCGATTCTCACCAAATTCAATGGGCTATCATGATTTAGACCTATTTATTCAGCAAAAGGATGGGAAAAAGATTTTGGATCCAGAGAAACAGAGTGCACTATGTTCTCGTTTTCAGGTAGAAATGCTTCATCCCTTGCGTGTCATCATTGCCAACCGAGGACCAGACACTGAACTGCTGGTTGCTAATCCAGTTGGGTTATCTGGAAATGGAAGACCACAAGTTTTTTATGATGTTACGCTTGCTCTAAAATCTCTTGGGGTCTGCATTTTCTCAGTATGAAAGCTTGGCATTAGAAAGTAAGTGATTCAAAAAACTCATCAGCACATTGCATTTACCAGGATCTTCAATCTTAGATGGTTAAATGAATATTACATTTCCAGCAAGTAATGTGGCAAATTGGGAACCTTAGTTCTTATATTGCTAATGCCCTTCCATTCCACATGTTGGCATGGGTAATTGGATATTGCCTAGCACTTAACTATGGTACTTGCTTTTTCACACAAACTTGTGCAGTACTGATGGCATTCTTGAATCATTTCCATATTGTAAATTACCTAGTCAAATCTTGAAATACTTGTAACACTTTCTGTCTTGGGTTTTTAGGCTGAAATAGGAAGATATTCAACATCAGAATCAGATCATGAATGGGAGGTTCACAGATTTCTTTTGGATGAGAACTGCAGGTTACAGTTGTCCAAAATGATAGCTAGGTATCAAATTTTAGATAGAGTTAGAAGAACGTTGATTGGCTGGTGAGTAGATTTATTCATATTATACCAAGAATCTAAGTTGGACTCAACTTTGTTTGCTTTCCTCCCTCCATCCTTTTGGGATTAAATGATCAATAACCTGGTGCATTAACTTCCGGTTATCTAATGCAGAAAGTTTGTATTCTCAAATTTCCTCAAGTCATGACTGTGTGTTGAGCGTAAGCCTTCTAAATGGGAATGTCTTTTTTGCTTCTCCGTGTAGGCTTTGTGAGCTTTTCACTTTCTTGTGTCTGATTGATATGTATTTCTGCTTTGCATTTTCTTCTTCATATCGGTTTAGTTTGGGTTTGAAGGGAGTAAGTTTTGCAAACTTGGGTTTCAAGGGAGTAATAAGTTTTACGGTTTTCATAGGAAACCGTTAACAATTTGGTGTCATTACTGTAGCTTAGTTTTTCTGCTGCAAAATGCATTTCAAGGAGACTACAGTGGCTTCGTTACAAGAAAGACTATCACTATATTGGTTTGGTCCTATACTCCCATTTGATCCAGAAGCCACTTAACCTTGAGACTTGTACTTCATGGAGGGAGGGAAAAAAATATAGTACCACAAACTATTACACAACTTCTTTACCTATATTGGTTTGGTCCTATACTCCCATTTGATCCAGAAGCCACTTTACCTTGAGACTTGTACTTCATGGAGGGAGGGAAAAAAATATAGTACCACAAACTATTACACAACTTCTTTACCACAATTGTGATATGGCAGTGTGAATGGTAAAAGAAAAATTGTGGGTCCATGTGTAAGTGATAGTCAACCATTCATAATTTGCCACGTTAAAGTTGTGGCAAAAAGTGGTGAAATAGGTTGTGGTCCTAGAATCACTCAGGGGGAAAGGATGGTTCCAAACTCCACGGCTTATTTTCCAAATTTTAAGAAGTAGTGGAAACCAAAAAGCAAGTGTCTTTAGATAGAATTTACCAAAAATTTGATTTGTTTGTAGAATGCCATTTTCTCATTGATATATTTTGTTACTTACGCAATGCATAAAATAATTAAGTTTATCTTTAGTTCAGTGAAATGTTTCACAAACTCGTTAGTTGGTGGATCTGTGTCCTTTCCTGAATGTTGAACAACCTATTATATTAGAAAGATACAAATAAACTGTGCACAGTGATATTCTATATATTTGTGAGTTCGACATGATGAAATGTACAAATTAAGAAAATAGTTAAGGGCATAGGAGAGGAGAGGAGAGGATCATCTTATTATGTTGCAACTCCATGAAGTCACTTTCTCACAATATATGATTTTCTATATATTTGTAAGTTCCACATGCAGGGAGAGAGGAAGGTCTCATGGAATCATTCCATGAGTTACCACCTAAGAGAGGGGAGAAGAGAGAAAGAAAGGAGTGCCTCTCACAACTCTCATTTAGCAAAACGAATGTGTAATCAAACAAAAGCTTAACAAGCATTACCTCTTCCTCATTGTCAATTGTCAATTGTCAACTGTTATGTAGTTTTCTCTCAAATTATTCTAGGGCCCAATATTTTATTCTACATAGTCACCCTTTTGATTGATAAAATAATTTTTAATCATTTTATAAAGCTATCTGCTTGTATTATAATTAAAAGTATTGTTAAGTTATTATTTATTTATTTAAAATGGTTAAAAATATAATTACAGTATGTCGCACCCCATATGGCTTGAACCAACGCTCTGGCAATTCCCATGCATTTAGTGCGTAGGGAAGTATCATCCAGACTAATGAGTCTGATGGTTTTAGGGTCAGTTATGAACTCTGAACATATCATTCTATTGTTTCTCCATTCTATTAGTGCATAAGGATGTACTATCCAGACTAATGAGTCCGGTGTTTCATGTTGAAATACTTGCACTATGCGCAAAACCATTAGCTAGTTTATCCGTTTCAGCATCAATTGGTATCCAAGATACCAGTATTTTTTTTGGGGAGTACGACTGATCATTTTTTTTAGCTTTGCACCACATCTACTCTCTCCCTTTTAGCATCCCTCCTCTCCCCCCCCCCCCCCCCACCCCACTTCTCATGCCTTGTCAAATATGTGATTTTTTTTTTTTTTTTTTTTTTGAGAATCTAAATATATGTGTGATTTAGTTTGTCAAGTTTAAATTGCTACATTTAAATCTCTAGTTGATCAAAATGAAACATTGGGATAGTATTAAATGAGTATGATTTGAGTGCTTATTTTTTGTTATGGGGAAAAAATGTTACTGGTTTTCTATTTGGGGTTCGGACTGGGGAAGCTGACATCTCTCCCTTTAAAATTTGTAGCTCACCTCTTTTTCCGCTTGGAGGATTAATTTTTGGATGGTTTTTTTTTTTTTTTTTTTTTTTTTTTTTTTTTGAGAATCAATACCGTGCATTTTATTACTCAATGGCTTTGTAAGTCAGCTTGAATTACATCTGCAAGTTCTGGTGTTACATCTTCCATCCAGACTTGTAAACAAGGGGAAAGGATTGCTCATCTCGCAAGTGAGTGAGCTACAGTATTGCATTGCCTACGTACATGTGAATACCTTACATCTGAAAAACTAGAGGCTAAATACCGTATATCCTGAACAATGTGTCCGAAATGAGCCAAAGTGTGTGAACTAGTTTTGAGAGCAGTGATGAGGGTCTGAGAGTCCCCTTCCAACACTACTCGGGTGAAACCAGTTTCCTGCGCTAGGATTAGTGCTCTGCATGCTGCCAATGCCTCCACTTCAATGACCGTCGAGGGAAGGGGGATGTTCTGAGAAAGAGACGCCATGACCTGTCCATCTCCATTCCTTATTACAACTCCTAAACCCGCACAGTTATCTGCCTGAAACAGGGCCCCATCAAAGTTTACTTTGTAATACTCATCACCCGGTGGTGTCCAACGTGCCGGTATACTTCGCATAGCCGAGGTCGTAATGGCGTTATATAGTGCAAATTCCTTCACTCTGTCTTTGGCCTGTGAGAAAAGCTGTCCAAGTGTACCACTGGCTTTCCCAAGCCGAAGATTATTTCTTCTGTTCCACAAAGCCCATACGATTTTGAGGGCGTGAGAATGAAGTCTATTTTCTTTGATTTTCTCAATTCCTTGGCAACGAAACAGGAACACTGACAAGAAAAGGAACAGGTAACGATGGCAAAATATCTCAAACGAATTTTGAAAGAAAATTCACCAACAGGTTTCATTTTGTTCATATTTAGGACACATTACAGGCAATAATCCATGGCCAGGTTTATCTTCCCACTCGTGACAGAATATGAAATATCTGCAGACAAATCATTAACATGAACGTGTTTAGTAAGTTACATTACAGGCAACAAATTTTCTAAGATCATATAAAACACACCTTTTGTCACAATTGCCCATATAGCAAACTTGTGAGCAATGAAGAAAAATGTTAAGGGTTCATGTGAAAGTAACAAGTTAACTAGCTACATAAAATACACAAAAGTTGTATTGTAGTAGAATGCTGGGGCAATACTCCGTTGCTTCTACTTGGACAATAGCCTTATTGCTTTGTAAAAACTAATGTGGAGATCCTTTCCCCATTTTTAGTGTTCCCATGAACATATGAGCATATTTATGCTAGTATTACTTGAGTTCAAATTAAGCCAACTTAGATACACAAAAGACAGACGTTTTCAAAAAGTTAAAATTGGTGTTTAAACCTTGACCTCCTCGTTGAGTGACAACAATTTAGCAACGAAAAAAAACTGGGAACCATCCCCTTTTAAGACACTTGTATAAATTTACTTACTTCTAATACTTTTTTAATTGAAATCTCATTTAGTACTTTTTTTACTGGAATCTCCTTTTGTCTTAATGAAAAATTGTCACATCATTCACTAACTAAATAAAAGATGAGATTAAAACCCACTACAGATTGTTATTATATATTTAAAACAAAAGGACATATTTAATCAAAATAGTAAGTCAAACCATACTTGTGTTAACATAACATAATAACCGAACAGAATTATCCAATAATTAGACCGAAAGTCAAAAGAAGCATTTCTAGCATTGCCTATTCTTTTTTTGGATTTCAGTTTGGAATACCGACAAGCTCAGAATGCAGATGCAGCGTCGGTCATTTCAGAGCACTACCATGTAGAATGTAGTACTAAACATGATCCTGCAGCTACTAGAATGGTAATCACATTGCAAACACTGAAATCAATCAGAAGAAGAGCAAAAGCTAAGCAGTCTCTTGCTCTCATGTGAGTCTGGTACCATCAACAACTAAAGCATTTTGGAACCCGCCTCAACCAGGCACATAAGAGTCACTCTCTTCCCATAAAAGAAGCCATTGGATTGGCCAACAAAACAAGACATGAATCATTCAATGCACTTACATCCAGTGACTGATCAGAGTTGACTCCTCAACCAAGACAGCATTACTAAAACCCATACCACCAATGTTTCACCATCAAGCAACAAAATATGGAGTGTTGGCATTGAAAATGATTTACAAGCCTGCAACAACTCTTGACCCTGATGTCAGTGCGAATGGAGTATATACTTAAAAACCGCTTATTTTCACAAGAATCCTGGCATTGTCACCTTCAATAATGAAGAGACATACAAAATTCCTTCCGCAGACAAACCCTCTGAATATCAATGTGTGAATGGAGTGTATACTTTAAAACTACTTGTTTTCACAAGAATCCAGACATTGTCACCTTCAACCATGAAAACACATACAAAACTGATTCCACAGGCTAGCGAATGATTCCGAATATCAATGCATGAATGGAGTATATGCTTTAATCACATGAATCCAAGGATTGTCACCTACAACAATGAAGGCACATATAAAACTCTCCCAGACCAAAAAGCCTTAGGCTAGTGCATGATTCTGAATATCAAAAGAAAAAAGGAATCCAGATTTAGAGAGTGGATGAACATCACAAAAGCAGCACAGCATAGGCTTAATTCTTGTGCATCTTCCACAAAAATCTACCAAGTCCAAGGTAAGAGACTCCTTCCACACGTGGCCCCTATAGGTAATAGTTGCAGCATCTTTCACAAAATCATACCATCAGATTATAATTCTAAAAAAGGTTTATTTAAGCGCTAGATGCACTTTAGGTATTAATAGTATTTTTACTGTAAGCTCTCAAACTCACATATACCACAAAAATTGTTCTGTAATTGCTTTACAGTTAATTCTACATAAAACCATTGCAATAAATAAAAAACTACATTGCAATAAATAAAAACTACCTCTTAATTTTCATATATTTCCCAATCAGGTACTACATAAGCAAAATGCATGCTCCTACTACAGCAGAATCTAAATAATGGAATTTGTCATAACCGTCTCCCACTAAATTGACAGCCAGATATTCCAACTTTCAGTATAAAAAGCTATGAGTAGAATATAATTATTCAAATATGAAAAAAACATGCATACCATGTACTCTTTATGCCAAAAAGATCAATAGAGCAAAGACAAACAACCATGTTTTGAATTCTAACCAAAATGCATTTCAAGTATACCCTCCGTAGATGAGAAAAATTAATAATGATAATGAATGAGCAGATGGGTCATGCCAAATAAAGCAAACAAGACCAAAAAAAAAAAAAAAGAAACTTGACATCATGTAGGCCATCCCAAGCAAAGCAGACAAGACAAAAACCTGACAACACAAGAACCAATATGCAAAAGAACATTAGCAGAGAGTTATTTGTTAGATCGTGCATACCCTCTCGGAATCCCATTTAAATTTCCAACAGTGCCATTAGCTGCTGGAGCTACAGTAGGTGTCGCAATGTTTACACCCACACTCTCTATCTTCATTAGTTTCCCATCAAGCTGGACATTGTTGTACTTCTTGACAGCAACCACAGCATCTCCTAGTCTGGAGAAGACTACTTCAGCCGTTCCCTAAGAAAAAAATGTTTTTATAAAGTACAGCAGAACAGAGAATTCATCGGAAGAACCTAATCCACTCCTGTCATAATGGATTGTATGACATTTCAGGTGACCAACATCCGAAAACAGTTCCTGCACATAGTTCAATTAAGTTAAAAAAAAAAAAAAAATCTTTTTTTAATTAATTTTCTCAAAGAAATGTCATGAATGTATCAGATAATGAGAAAAGAAGGGTTCAGAGAGAAATATTTTTGCACATTGAGGTGATTTATTTTTTGTGAATATAATGTAATTAACATAGGGAAGAATCTTATCAAAGAACGTAGATAACCTCCTAGGAAGATATGCATATGCTTCAAGATGCCTTTCAATTGTGAAAACCAAACAACCAAATGTAATTCCCACTTCTGACAATCTCAAATATATATATATATATATATATATATATAGAAGAGGGAAGAAAGTCATTGCAAAAAAAAAAAAAAAAATGCAAACATAAAATGGCTTATACAACAGAATCAGCATAAGATAGATCCCAATTCATAAAAATTAAAATTAAATGCATAAATAGACAAACAAGGTAATCTCTCCATTAGTTGATATGTTCACTCTGCTCAAATTAGACGGATAGAATCTTATTTTTCCAATCATTCCTGCAATTGTAATACCACCACACATACAAACTAAAAGGCAACCATTAAATGCACACACTCATTTCTTATCAAATGCATCTACCTACTTCATCAAAGGGTAGTAACACACACTACAAACCAACATCTGCTGCGTTGCATTCACAGAATCACCAAACAATCTAGAAAGACTAACCCAGTAATCCTATGAAATTCCTCAATGGGCAAAAAACTTAACGAACACAGGAATCAATTATAGATTGAATATACTAAACATTTCACATAGATATTACCACTAATCAAAAATAGAAACAGAAATCAATGTGGGTAAAAGCATTTCCATTTCCAATTAAAATCATATCAGTACTTACATCACCACTATTAGGTTCAACCAACATTACTCAAAAAAAAACATAAAACGACATCATATTAGAAAGTACCACCGAAACCCTAACCCTAATCACAAAATGAAAAAAGTAATGCCCGAAACCCTAGCAATACCAAATCATTCAATTCAAGAGCTTGTAAACTTTGTCACCGCCTTGGTCCCCTCCGACACGGCGTGCTTGGCGAGTTCACCAGGCAAGACCAAACGAACGGCGGTCTGAATCTCCCGAGAAGTAATCGTTGGCTTCTTGTTGTAACGAGCTAAACGCGAAGCCTCCTGAGCGAGCTTCTCGAAGATATCGTTGATGAAGCTGTTCATGATCCCCATGGCCTTGCTGGAAATCCCGATGTCTGGGTGGACTTGCTTCAGGACCTTGAAGATGTAGATCTTGTAGGTTTCCACGCTCTTCTTCACGCGCTTCTTCTTCTTGTCTCCGGCGCCGGCTCCACCTTCCTTGGGAAGCTTCTTCCCGGCCTTGGGCTTCTTCTCCGCCGGGGCTTTCTCGGCGACTGCGGATTTCTTCTCCTCCGTGGGTTTCTCGGAGGCTGGCTTCTTCTCAGCGGGCTTTTTCTCGGCCTTGGGTGCCATTGGAATTTTCTTGTTTTTTTTTTTTTTTGGGTAAACAAATACAAACAATGAATTCGGAGAGAGAGAGAGTTTGTTGGGAAATTTGATACGATGAAGAGATGGGTTTAGTATTTTGGTATATATAGTGCGGTTAGGTTGATTTTGATTGGGGGCTAGGTGAAGACGCGGATTGATGACATGGTGATTTAAGGGCTGTTGGATTTGGGGGAGTTTGAAGTCGAAATCGACGGCTAGCAGAGGATGCGTGAAGAGGTCTTTGGTTTGTTTTGATTGGAGGTTAGGGTGAGCCACGGATTGATGACGTGGCGTATGAAGGACGTTGGATTTGATCGTGGCTAAGTGGGGATCGACGGCTTGGATTGTATGCTTTTACAATTTCGATGACTCCTCTCTTTTTCTTTTCTTTTTTTTTCTTTTTTCCTTCTTCTTTTTTTAAGTAGATATAATGAAATAACTTCATTAAAAACTAGCAATACAAATTCTTGCCTTCCAAAAACACTACGAGCTCTAAGCTTTGTTATCAAAGATTCTAAGGAAAAAAATATAAAAATTGTTATGAAATTGGACTAATCCCTCTAGTTGGACCAGTAACTCGTGAGCCGATACCTAACTCAATCCAGATGGATCAATTTTACCCAATTGATTTTTTTTTTTATTATGAACAAAATTACCGTTATAAATTTATTGTAATATCATTTTTTACTTATGTATTATTTAAAATGAGACAATTTGGTAATTTTCTATAATTAAAAGCTTTAAATGATTTAAAGAAAAGAAAAAAAGAATATTTCAACAAGTACAGAAATTAAGAGGACACAAAGGCTTGAAGAAGTTCCAGTAATAGGTTTGTATATGAAACTTCGTCTAAGGATGGCAATTTTGCCCTGCCCCGTTTAACCCGCTCCTCCCCCGCTTCGCCCCCCGCAGGTTTTCCCTGCTCCGCAAAGGTGATGGGGCGGGGATGGGGTAAGATTTTAGCTCCGCACCACGGGGCGAGGCAGGGATAGGTTTAAACTTTTTAGACCCACCCCACCCCGCCCCTCCTCATCCCCGCCCCACCCCACACGCATTGCTAAGGGTTATAATTGTAAATTTTCATACCCTAAAACCCTACTATTTAAATAAAATATCAATATTAGCTTATTTTATTATATCCAATGTGGTTCTCTGCATTTATTTTGTTATGTGTTATACTATGAGTTTTTTTTTTGTTTTTTTTTTATATGATTGTTTTGTTAAATGCTTGGATATACTATTCAAATTTGTTCTAAAAATTGATTTGATTTGATGGGATAAATTTAGTTATAATTTTAAGTATATTTTTATTAATAAAATAGGTTTCATTAAAAAAAATTGTACTAATTGTAGAGCAAATTAACAAAAAGTAGAGTTTTTCGGAGTGGAGCAGAGCCCCAAGGGGCGAGAATGGGGTGATAAAGTTTTCCCCATCATGCGGGGCGGGACGGGAATGGGGCAAGACAAAATCATGCAGGGCGGGGATGAAGATCCCATCCTTCGGTCCCGCCCCACCCCATTGCCATCCCTAACTTCGCCAATCCCTTTCTTTCCTAAATCTCTCTCCCCTTTTCTCAAAAATGAATTTTTGGTTGGTAAAACAAATAGGATCGGGTTTCATGAGGAGTTTCTAACTCCATATATGAAACTTGGAGTCCCTAACTTGCAGATCCTTTTTGAAAATTATCAAATAAAAATTCTCTCAAACTTTTGTCCAATATCTTCTTAAAATCAATAGAGTCTTTGACTCTACCATCATGAATTCGTTCAATAGAGTTCAATAAAAATTCTCTCAAACATTTCTTTCCCTTAATTAATTTTGGAGACTTCAATCAAAATATCATCACTTGTTAAAATTCCTACAAAGAAGCAAATAAAAGAAAGAGAAATTAGTTTGGACATCCAATTTCTCAAAAAGAGAGTCTTTAGTTCAATTTACATAAAAACAATGACTAATCCTTGAGATTAAAATAAATTATCTCACCCAAAAATAAAATTAAGTCAATGCTTAATTAGATACCAAGTATTTGACTTCAATGTCCATGATTTAATTAAAAGTCCTTAAGAAAAAATGATGTTAACAAATTTAATGACTTTAATTAAATCCAAAACCTCAATTTAAGAATTACAAATTGGTTTGATCCCCACCAAGGGTATGTAGGCAACCTAAATACATTATTAGGTGAAGCTACAAATAAATAAAGACACATATCCCCTCAAATACAAAAAAATAAACTCATACAAAGAAAATGTAGTTGGGATCAAAGGGTCTTCCCTTGAAACAATGGATTGTAATTAACAAATACGTTATCTTAATTGGACACTACTCGCATCAATAAAACTCATATGCCCAAACGCTTATGGGTGAAATTATGTTTAATGGATTTTACTAAATAACAATTTTTGTCCGACACTCATCTTTTCAATATACAAGTTTGTTGATGCCCATTTTTTGTAAATCCGTACCCAAAAGCCCATACGGAGGAAAGCCCAATGAAAAGCAAGGCCTAAAGGCCCACCAAGAAGATCAAAGAGCAAGAGAGGTCCAAAGAAATAAACGCAAGGGAAAACGATCTGCAGTAGAATACAACTTTGCCGCATAATACAGTTCTCTGGCAGAATGGTTTTAGCAAATAAAGACAAATTGGGCCCAAGACCCTTTTGATCCATTTAACATTATTTGGCCCACAAATGCCCAAATCCTTTTGTATAAAAAGATAGGCGTGAAAACTAATATGAAGAAGCACGATAAAAAGAAACAAGGAACAGCAGGAAGTGTCGGTAGCAGGAATTGCGTGAAGGAAAGAAAAGCCAAACCAAAAGAAATGACAAACAAAGCAGGAAACACATAAAAAATACGACAAAAACACGCAGCAGAATGAAACAAAACTAATCTGCTACAGCAGAAATAGCGTGGGAACGAAAGATGACAAAAACAGAAGATAGTGAAGCAAGCACAGAAGGGCCGGAGCAGCACCAACCTGTACCTAGCCAATACAAGGGAGTTAGGCCCATGGTCAAGGGGATTCATAGGGTATGGTTTGGTAGCAGGGGAAAAATGGGGTCTATATTTGGTTTTTAGCCGTGACTTCTTTTGGGAGTATACCCTACTAGGATGGTATCTTACCCAAAAGAAGTAGTAGATGGTTAAGACCATCTGATGCATATCATAGAGCTAGGTAGTGAGATAGCCCAATCTTTTTCCATTTGAATCCAGAGGTAGAAGTATACAACAAAAAACAAACAAAATGAAATTTTGTCATGAAATGAGTAGTGATATAGCAAACATATTATGAACAAAGGTAGTGGCTAGGTAACCAATGGATTGGTGGGCAATCCTGAAGGAATGCCCATAACAAGCCAAAAACAATTGGTGAAGCCTTAGGGGTAAAATGGAGAAATCCCATTAAATTAGCTCATTATAAAATGAAGAGGTAGCCATGGATGAAGGGGGAGAAGCACCTAAGGGAGGCACTTAGAGAGAGAGAACGAAGATAAAGAAAGAAAGAAAGTGGTAAAAAGAATAGAAGAAACACGGCGGGAATAAGGGCATGCATCAATAGACCATCTTTTCCTTCCCTCTTAGCAAACCCACTCTTTGAAGTCCCCCAAAAGTAATAGCTAGTAGCCGTTTAGGCCTATTCTCCAAATTGCATGACTTTGATGGCAAAAGCCTATGACAAGGTTGTTCAAGTTGGGGTTTGGGTTCCTTCTTGGTTTACTTATCCAATGGGAAGATTCAATACTTCATTTAAATTGCAAATATATTTGATTTCACTTGTTAGAACTTATATCTATTGTATTTAGTCATTCTACTGTAGCACGTTTTTATCACGTTTGCTGCATCAGTTGTCCTGTTGTAGTATCTTTACTTGATGTACTAGTTATTCTACTGTAGCACATTTTTATTATATTTACCGTGTTAGCTATTATACTAGCTAAACCTTTTTTGCTGAAACTTTCTCATTTCTTTATTATTACGTGTTTTACTTTTGACATGAACTAATCATTATTCTACCATAAGCACATGTATACGTTGCATCTCATGTTTTGTAAAATATATTTTATATATGTATATGTGAATACGTATAAGTGTATTTACGAATGTATGTATGTATATATTTGAGAATATGCTAACCCATGTAAACTAATATTTGCTTGATGGGTATTTTTTTTGGGTTTTAGATTTGTTTATGTGCAGGAAGTAGAAAAAGTATTTATGCATTAAGAAATAAAAGAGTAGTCATTCACGTTGAAGAAAAGTGCAAAAAGTTTTATTGCATAGCATAAGATTTTACTGCACAGCAGAAGGTTTTACCGCATAACAGAAAAGTCAATCCTATGGCATAAACTAGAGAAAAGTTCCTTCTGCAGCAGAAACAGAGGATAAGCCCACTTTGTAGTGTCTTCCCTTGGACTTTGGACTTAACGTTTGTGCACAAATTGGCAGCGGTAGAATAGTACTTTGGAGCCCATTCCGTGGAGCACCAAGCCCAACTTCCTTCTTAGAAAAAGTCTAGATTAAGCGTTGTCTAATAACATCAAGACGTGTGTCTAAGATACAACAAACGTAAAATGAACCCTTGACAAAGTTCAATTTGAATCTAGGAATCAAGTTTATCTAACTAAGAAATGTCCATATCCAATGTCATGTTTAACCTATCTTTGAGTGCCCTTAATATGTTTGTACGGTGGTTGTGAATCTTATAGCCCTTGTAAAATGTTTCGACCGTTGCTCTCTAGAATCTCTTGAGAAACCTTCATTCAAAGATCCTAGTGTTCTTTAAAACAAAACCATTCAAATTTAGTTTCACCTAACATAGTAGTGGAGCGTTTCCATTCAAAGGAAATAGTTATTGTGTCTCTCGGGTTCCAATAGTTACCTAACAAGGAATAATATTTGGTTGTCTTGACAAAGACCAAAGGAACATGACCAAAAAGTTTGGAAGTGTTCTTAAAAACCAAAGAAACATCCTAGGTCCTTTAAACCCAAAAAAGGGTAGCCAAAATGGGGAAAATGTGATTATAAGTTATAAATTGCTAAACCTCTTTATCAGTAATTGATGTGGGATTCAACCACACTCTTGCATGCACAACACATGATGTGTTTGGCCCCAGTTAAGTTACAATTAGTATTTATCACAATCACATATAAAATTCGAATTTTGACAAACACGGGTATCCGGACCACTCTAACTATTTAATTATACTTTCGGGTGTATAGATGTCATGAGGCCTTAGGAACTACTAAGCCAACCTTGGGGTTCATTTAAGAAAATTTGTATAACACTTTTATGGAAAATACAAAAAGTTGTCAAACAAATCAAATACTTTTTTTTTTCATAAAAAAATGTTAAAAATAATTTATAAACCAATGTCCTTCAGGCATCCTTTAACTTTAACAAAAATTCATTTTGAAAATTTGAATAAACTTCCAAAAAGGTC
The DNA here is from genome assembly GCF_001633185.2 of Quercus lobata. Lineage (NCBI taxonomy): Eukaryota > Viridiplantae > Streptophyta > Magnoliopsida > Fagales > Fagaceae > Quercus > Quercus lobata. The sequence continues at coordinate 33,015,914 of NC_044904.1, forward strand.
GCATAAAAATAAGCAAATCGCATTAAAATAATTTTAATTACCCATTCACCCATATGCATCCATTGGATTCTACATGTCTATTTGTGAACAACATATCTAACTTTTTACTAAAAATGTGCAAAAGTATATTTGTACCTTGAAAAAAAGATTAGAAAAAAGAAACGAGGTTTTAAAAAGTTGTGCATAAAATATAAAAGCTAAAAGCTAGCTAATGCCAAATAGACTACGAAGAAAAAAAAAATGTGCTAGACCAAAGTATTGCTCACCAATAGATTTTTCTTTTTCTTTTTGGATAAATATTAATATTAGATGTTTGTACTTAAATTTTGAGTCATCACTTTATATGCATTCACTTTAATGCATTGTGAGAATACAATATCAAGAAATTCTTATAGCAATAGTGCAATAAAACAAATGACCATGGGTTTCACCATGATTTGAGCGAAGGGTGCGTAAGTTAAGAGTATTTATAGGCAAAGTGAGTTAAAAATTTGCACGAATTAGATGAGCTCAATAAATCTCAAACAAGGTTTCAAAATTTATAATACTCAAGATTTTAAGACACAAAATAGTTTGTATAAATACATTTGTAATTTTTTTTTTAATTATTATCTTTATAAGAAATATATTTGTAATTTTATCAAGAGGTATTAATAACTTTCCTCTCAAGATTCATATTTGATAACCTCAACTTGTCATCTCAAACCAAATCATAACCTCCTTTGTATAACCAATGCATAACCATAACATCAACCAAATCATAACCATAACTACAATCTCAACATTTTTACCTCAACCAAACTCTAACTTTCTGTCCAATAGCTTGTATAAATATATGTGTAAATCATCATTGTTACCATTACCAAACCATAACATCCTTTGTTGTTAAACAACATAGACTTTTTCTTCTAATCTTGTAACCAAAATAAGTATTCCATTACTGATAGCATCTTTCAAGTGTTTCATCTTAATTATATTCATTACTGTATGGCACCGTGGTACCCAGATCCATTTGGGCCTTGAATTCTGACCCAGCAGCGTGGCCCATGGCCCCAGTCTCTTTCTACCCAAAACCCCAGCCCAAACCCACACAAACTGCAGGCCCAAGTTTTGTCACCTGATCCTTACTCGGCAAACCATTCCCGAACAACAAAGAAAGAATAACGTTCAAACACACCATCCTTTGCATACCCAGCAGTGCCTTAGGAAACATTGCTGTCGAGTATGTCTGCTGGAGTGGGAACCAAGTTCCAAGGCCACTCTCACCACACTCCACTTCCACCTAACCATCCACTTACGACTAATGATATTGGACCTCCCATTGCACTAACCATGATAGTAATCATGATCTCTCCACTAATTTAGAGCTATAAATATGAGAAGTTGGAGGAATAAAAAGGTTGTTGAAAAGTTCCCAAGGAAACAGAGAGTAGAGAAAAAAGAGTGATTCAGAGAGAGAGAGAGAGAAGTAACTTCATTGAGTTTCTGTGCCAAGAACAACCCGAAGTAGGAAATCCTAAACTCACTTTACAAAATAAGTTATGAGTCCAAGTGAGGTTAGGCCCAATAGCCTCATTTTAGGCGTGCACAATTACAATGTTCATCTCGAGTATAAATGTTAGCCTTGCAGTTCACCATCTTTTACAATCTACTCAGCCTTCTATACCAACATTAGCAATCATACTCATATCTACTTTACCTAAGCCAACACTGTCACCTTTACCTTTATTGCCAAGCCAACATTGCCGTCTTTACCCTCATTGTCAACGTTGCCAAAGTCAACACTGCCAACTTTGCCATCATTGCCAACATTGCCAAAACCCACAATTCCAACACTTTTCTCCAATTCTTCCAAAACTCACACTTCTAGTCATACCTACTTTGCCAAAGCCAACGTTGCCTTCATTGCTCACACTACCAAAACCCATAATTTCACAAATCCCCCCTATCCCAACTCTTCCAAAACCCACATTACCAGTCATACCCACTTTGTGACCTTTGCCCTCATTGCCAACATTACCATATTTTCCCTCATTACCAAAGCTTACAAATCCATCTATCCCTACTATTCAAACTTTGCCAAAATTGACATTGCTAACGATTCCCTCAATCCCCTAAACCCTAACTACAAATGTTTAGTCTACATTTTGTAACTAATTTAGTTCAACTACGAGGCTTGCGATACTATCAAATAAAATTAATATATATATATATATATATATACATATATATATATATATATATATATACATATATATATATATATTTCACATTCAATGGGAAGGGAATGGAAAAGTGGGGAGATATAAAATATTTTAGTTTTCCTTATTAATTTTTGGTTGAAGAGTGGAAGGATAGAAAAGAGAGTTTGTAAAAATTTACTCTTATGCCCCTATTACATAATTTTTTATATATAAATATTTTTATATAAAAAATTATTTTGTTGGAATAAAATAAGTAAACCAAATGTTCAACAAAGAACCTAAAAAAAGAAATAAAAAAGAGAGCTAACGTTGAATTTAGTTTGTGAAGAGGGAAAGGGGTAAATGAGTACTTTCCATCCAACCCATTCTACAGCAGGTACACGTTTCACTTGCCCTTAATGGACGGGTTTTACCTGCCCCACATAACAAATGGGGTGTGGATGGGGGTTAACATTTTCCTTCGCACCTGCCCCTGTTTACATTTAAATAACTAAAAAATATTTTGATAGGTTTTTTTAAGACATACATATGTGTTTTTAGCCTTCTAACTTTAAATTTATGATTTTTTTATATATATATTGTATTATTGAATTTATACTTTTATGTTTTAATATTTACGTTGTTCACATTTTTTAATTGTTGTATTGCTATGTTTGAGTTGTTTTTGTATTTCTTATTACTTGAATTGTTGTATTGTTATGCTTTGAGAAGGTTTTGTAATGTTAGAACTTTAAAAAAAAATGTTTTATGATTTTTGATTTAATGCATTCAAAATAAAACTTTTAATAACTCTTATATATATAAAAATTGGGTGTGCTAAAATGGGGTAGGAAAAAAAACTTGCCTTGAAGCGAAAGTGGGGCAGGGGCGGGGAATAGGAAACCGGCCCCATACTCGCTCCTTTGCCATTCCTACTCTCTCAAAATCACCCAACTAGACGCCCTTCCCACCCAAAATATCTTATATTTTTCCTCCCCATTTTCTATTCTCTTTATTTTCATTTCAACTAAACACATTTGAAAAGTAAAAGATTAAATTAGAAATTATTTAAAAAAAACACTAAGTCTAATAATTTTGGAAAATTTTCAAAGCAAAATTTTTTGCCATTATGATTGCTTGCACCACAAATATTTTTAATTAACCACCTTGCACTATTGTCGTGATGGTCACTCCACAAGTATAAGGGTCCGTTTGGTTGGAGGGGTGGAAAAGTGGGAAGATAGAAAATTGTGAGAAGATGAAAAAGTGGGAGGATAGATAATATTTTATTTTCTCTTCTTTTTGTTTGGTTGGGAGCGGAAAAGTAGAAAGATGAAAAAAATGAGTCTGAATCAATTTACTCATATACTATTGTTAAAAAATAATGTCCAATTAAAACAAAAAAGTGACAAATAACCACAAAAAAGAACAATTACCCAAATTTATTAAAAAAGTAAAAATCATGTCCCAAAATAAAAATCAAGTCTTAAAAAAAAAAAAAACAACTATCACACTCAGGCCCTAGAAAATCAAAAGAAAAAAAAAAAAGAACAAAAAAAAAGGGTAGAGGCAAGTTACTGCCCCCCAAAAAAAAGAAAAAAAGAAAAAAGAAAAAGGGGGAACGCCCAATCCCAGGCCTAGAAAATAAAAATAAAAAAATAAAAAAAGAAGAGATAACGTTGCCCCCCCTAAAAAAAAAGAAGGGCAACGTTACTTACTGCCAACTGTCAAGGGAGAAATAAAATAAAATAATAAAGGCATGGGCGCATGGGTATTTTTGTTGATGAAGAAAAAATTAGGGCTGGTTTGGTATATGTATTTAAAAATCGAAAATTGTTATTTGAAAATATTTGTGAAAATACGTGTGAGTAAAAAAATGTGTGGAAATATGTACAAAGTTGTTTAAAAACTGAAAATGGTTGTTTGAAAACACAAACCAAACACCCCATTAATCTCCATTCAGTTTTCTCTCCATTTTGGAGATAAAATATTTTGGTGGGCTCGGGGAAAAAACACTTGGGCTCCATCATTTGTTTTCCTTCCTCCTTAACCAACCAAACATACTCCAAAAAAGTTTTCCTCCATATTTTCTCTTCAAAATTTTCCATCTAACCTATTTCACTTCCAAACAAACACACCTTAAATGTTTATGGAGCATGGGGGGAGAGAAGGGCTGGAGAGAAGGGCTAGGTTCAAGTCTTTAGGAAGGAACATAGGGCCTGTTTGGTTAGAGATTTCTAATATCGTTGTTTAAGTGTTGTGAAAATATTTTTAGTTAAAAAATGTTGTGGAAATACGTGTATGAGTATTTAAACATTGAAAACTATTATTTAAATACCCCTACCAAGCAGGTCCATATATACTTAGATTATACTAGAGTGAAATTTCTATCTTATATAAAAAAAATATTTTTCATTCAAAAATAATTTTTAAAATCACATTGTATTCGTTAATGACATAAATTAAAAAAAAAAAAAAAATTTTAGTACCATAATTTTAGTTACAATTGTCCACATGACAAATTGTGAACGATGGAGAAAAAATAGTAAGTCTATTTCACTTCCAAACAAACACACTTTAAGTGTTTATGGAGTGTGGGGGAAGAGAAGGGTTGGGGTTCAAGTCTTTAGGAAGGAGTTTCACACACATAGGACCTATTTGGTTAAAGATTTCTGTGGGGCCCAAATAATTTATGGGTCAGGCCCATTTACCCGTAGGGAGTCCAAAGGCCCAAGCCGAGGAGGGTTATGACCCAAGTTTGATAATATAAAGCACAAAATGGCCTCGGGTTACAGCCGAGGACAGTTCAGTCCTCGGTGGACCCAAAGTCCCACCGGAGAGAGGGGCAAAAACGGTATAGAACTAAACTTGAAAGAAATTCTAAAATATTCAGGGAAAGCTGCCCTTACTACCATTCAATACTCTGCACCTGACAGAGCCGTATTCTTCAGCTTTTACAACCACCCCCAACGACTTTGGGTATGGGTTGATGGGACAAGTATCAATCTTGGAAATGTTGACCCTATACGTGAACGAAGGACAGTGAACGCAAACGGGTATAAAAGGAAAAAGGAGTAATCTAGAACAGGGGCTGGGAAAAATGGCCAAAAACCAGAGCCTCCCAGCCCACCTCCAGGAGAAGGACTCCAGGAGTGAAGGAAACTTAACCATGTATGAATACCACGAAAGACCCGCCGTCTGGTGACCAAGGCCTAGCCTTTCAAACCCACGCTCTACAAATGATATTGTTTGGGCCCTTTTACGTGCGAACCCAACACTGTTACGGTCCGCCACGAATCGTGTCCTTACAATTTCTAATTTCGTTATTTAAGTGTTGTGGAAATATTTTTAGTTAAAAAGTGTTGTGGAAATACGTGTATGAGTATTTAAACATTGAAAACTATTATTTAAACACCCCTACCAAGCAGGTCTATATACACTTAGATTAGATTATAGTGAAATTTCTATCTTATATAAAAAAAATATTTTTCATTAAAAAATAATTTTTAAAATCACTATTGTATTCGTTATTGACATAAATTTTTTTAAAAAATAGAAATTTTAGTACCATAATTTTAGTTACAATTGTCCACATGACAAATTGTGAATGATGGAGAAAAAATAGTAGATCTATGTGAAAGTAATATGTAATCAATCACAATTTACCATGTAGTATAATTGTTGTAAAAGTTGTGATATTTTATATAGAACTTGAATTACTTATATAAAAAAAAAAAAAAAAAATCTTTGAAAACAAAAAACAAAAGACACAGTGAAACTGAAGCGGGAAATTGAAAAAAGTTTGGCGGAGATCCTCAAAAACTTCTTACCGTGTCCTTTCCCAGCGCACAAAAATTTTAAAAAATTTTCAAACTCACTCCCCATTGGTCGATTTCAAATGACACGGATCGCGGCACAAAGACCCACATCCATAGAAAAGCCCTAAATCCAACGGTTCATACTCCTTGACCCCCTAATCCTCACAACCTTAATGCTTCTTGCACTACACACCCATCTATAAAGCCACGCCAAATCAATCCTTACTTCATATCTACCTCTCCCTGTCACACTCTTTACCCTTCAAATCTCAATCCTTCATTCTCTATAGTTTTCGTTTCAGTCTTGCCCGGCAGGTGTTTGTGTTTTTGTCTCTTAGAATGGATAAGAAAGGTGCCGGTGGAAGAAAAGGTAGCGGCTCAAGGAAGAAGTCGGTTACCCGGTCCGTCAAAGCTGGTTTGCAATTCCCAGTCGGTAGGATAGGCCGGTACCTTAAGAAAGGAAGGTACGCCCAACGTTGTGGATCAGGTGCCCCTGTTTACATGGCTGCTGTGCTTGAGTACCTTGCTGCTGAGGTAACAAAAACAACAACAAACCCCTTTTAAGCCTCTTATTCTTTCTCTGATCCGTGTTTGCGTTCTGGGTTTTGGTTTTTTAGTCTTAATTTTTGTTGGGTTGTATCTAATTTGGGTTTTCTTTTAACAGGTGTTGGAGTTGGCTGGAAATGCAGCTCGTGACAACAAGAAGACTAGGATTATCCCAAGGCATGTGTTGCTAGCTGTGAGGAATGATGAAGAGCTTGGAAAATTGCTTGCTGGTGTTACTATAGCTCATGGTGGGGTCCTTCCTAATATCAACCCTATTTTGTTGCCAAAGAAGACTGAGAAGACTACCAAAGAGCCCAAGTCTCCTTCCAAGGCTGCAAAGTCACCCAAGAAGGCTTAGCTTAGTCTTTAGCCTAAATTTAGAAGCTTGGTTTTCATTTTGTATGTAAGCTGGTTTTAGGATCTTGCTTATTTTTTGTTAATTTTTGTTGATTGTTGTGTAGGGGAAAAGTTAATGGATTTGAAACAGCTATGTTAGGATTTTGGCAATGAATTAATGGATGAAATGAAACCACTTGTTTCTACTACCAAAAATTAATGGGTAATGTTATTAGTATTTTTTGTTGGCTATTGGTTGAGGGAGATGTTTTTTTTTTTTTTTTCCCTTAGAAAGTGGTATGCATGTGCGAACTGGACTAAAGTAGAAGCAAAGAACAATTTTTTCCTTCTTTTTCCTTTCATAAAGCAACCTTTGCTTGCACATGCTTGATTCATTATTCTCTCCTCTTTTGGTGGATTCTGTCTGTCCCTTTCTCTCTTTACAATGTGTGTGGCATCCAAAGTTGGATGTGTAATTTAACAAGTACTACATAAGCTATCGCCTTTTATTTTTAGTTGAAACAAGTTGGCTCTCTGTGAGGGAGAACCTAACAAGCCAAATATGTTTGTTAATTTGCCATGAATGGTGTTCTGGTACCTAGATAGGTTCAAAATCTAGGATGGAGGAATGCTCATTTAGGAAAATTGATTTTTATTGATTTATTAAGCTGAAAAAATGCGTTGAATATGATAGTAATTTATGTGATGGCATATTCCATTCCATATTTCCTTGTATTAACTTTTTACTATATTTCATTGTAATTTGCATTTTTTATGGATTAATTTGTAATTGGTGGAGGTGAAACAACTGGAGCAGAAGTTGCAAAAAAAAAAAAAAAAAAAAAAAATCTCGTACAAGTGAGATTACATGGATCAAGCGTAGTGTTAGGCGAGTTAATTATTTTGAAAAGTTTTGGGACAACAATCTTGACTCTCTTTGTTGAGCAAAATTTCCAGAACTCAACGATAAATTTGTTATTCTTTTCTCTATTGTATGGTACCAATCTAGAAACTAGACATGGCAAAGTGGGCAGGTAGGGATCGGGTTCGGTCAATTAGATTTGGATAAAAAAAAGTGTTATTTTAAGCGAATTAGAAATGGATCAGATGACATTAAGTATTGAACAAGAATGCTTGTCATCAAACACCAACCAAAGCATTTTTGAATTACATAAATGTTCCAAGTCATACAATTCGACCATTCTTAGATAAAACAAAAGAACTAAATAAATGGGTGCGAGAACTTCGATGGCTTGGTACAACGACGAACACATTTCGTGGTGAACCAGTCCAGCCCCCCCCGCCCCCCCAAAAAAAAGGCATCGGTGGCCTGCTTCTTGTGATTTTCTCACACATCTGCTGACCTTTTTCTTGAACTCGTCTTTCCTATCTCTCCATTCCTTCTGTAATAAGAGACGCAAATTAAAAAAATTCACTTTGTGGTACCAAACAATATGTGGCTATATTTATAAATAAATCCTTTGGCCATATATATTGGAAAATGATGTTCCTCCAATAATAAATGGAGGAGTTGAAAAGAACAATTGAGGAGGAAAAATGATAATAGAGGAAAGCTGCAACTTACATAATCATAATGACCACAAACTTCAAAATCACAGTAAATATCAATTTTGTGAATAGAAGAAACAGAATTACAACAATATGCCAAATGGTTAACTAGTTTTAAGGACTTAAGAGGATCAAAGCAGAAAATCCAACCAAATAGTACACGTAAAGATCATGGCTTCAACTTATGAGAACACAAGAAGAAATGAACCAAGTGATAGGAGTAGTTGATTTAGTTAGTGACTGATTGAGTCAGTGATTGGAAGAATAGTTAGTTAGGATGGCAGTTATGAATGAGCTAATTATTTTAACTAACTGAATTGTATATACAGAGCAGATGTGAGAATTGGAGGGATAATCAGAAATAATACAAGCACATTCTTTGTTTCTTTTCTTTCTAATCTCTCTAATCTTTCTATTCCCTATTCTCATTCCTTAGGAGGCCAGTTCCCTCAAAGAACTACTGAATAAACTCACCACCATTAAGGTGATTCCTATCACCAAGCCATTAATGAGCAACTAGGATCTCGACTTAGTAAAAGCTCAGGCTTATTTGTTTATTTACTAAACAAGAAGTTCAAGATTCTTTGGGTTATACATTTTTTTTTTGGTTGTTTTCAAAACCTTGATTATAAATAAGTTTTTCAATTTTTGACATATAGACTTTGCAACCATGATGAGTCCCTAACCCTCTTTAGTCCATAGGCTTGTTATTTTCGGGCATTTGGTACTTGAGTGGCTATAATTTATCAACTTTAGAAAATTTATGGGCTCGTCAAGCTGTTCATGAACTCAACAAGCTTATGATGCCTCAAGCTAAAAATAAACTTGATTTGAGCAGAAGGTTGTATGATCTTTAACAAGTGAAGCATGAGCAAGGCAAAGCTTGGCTTGGCACCTTTGAACCCTAGATGCAGTCATGAGAACATCTTATGTTCAAAACTTGTAATTAGTATTTTCACTTGATTACTTGTGTACCCCACAATCAGTACATACCAAAATTTTTACACTCCTCAGCATCGAGGAAATAACCCCCCACTTGAGCACTCCATTCAGGATCTTGTACCAAAGTACGACATTCTTTGATAATTCTACCACCTGATTACATAGAACATCTTTCTCGAGAACTTTTAAAGCTTTTCTTACATCATCAAGATACCTGAAATGAAGAAATCAGTAAAGACTATTCTCCTTCATTATCTAAATAATCTCCATCATTTAAGCCTGTACTTCTCTGACCGACCATCGGTACAAGTTTCAGTCTCTTGCATTACACAAACTCACTTAGATCTCTGGTGTCTGGAATATAACATTTAATTTGCAAAGTCAGAAGTAATCCACCGCCAACTCTTCTCAAGATCCTCTACCAAGCACGGGATTTCTTTGATCAGTTTTACACCACCTACACGAGTGCACCATCTGAATAACTAAAATCAAGAAATCAAACCATTTTCGTTCTTCTCATTCATTAAATGATATCCATCCTACATTGTTTAAGATCTACTGAAGAGAAATTAGTCCCTCCATAGATGCTTGTAACCAACTAGATTAAATTTCCCTTGGCCGTGGACTTCCTGCAAATCCATTATCTGCCTCATGCATGATGAGCCTTAGCATGTTCTTCATTTGGTCAAGCTGTTTGCTGAATAAAGCAATCTATCACAGGGCTACTGACATTATGAATTGAAAAGGATTTATCTATAAAAAAAAAAAAGATTTAAGCACAGTCTGTAAACTTGCCTATAATCTGTCCACATAATTTACTATTACAATTATGTTAACTTGAAGCATTTTCATATTCACATGTTGCACAACATAGTTCTTTACTTATAAATAGAAAGAGAAAAATCAATAGCCAACAGTCACTTATAGCAGCTTCAACATTTGAAGGTGATTCGTCATTAGGACCAGAAAGCATTGATATTATACTTAAAACTATACTTTCAACCTGAAACAATAACAAAAATTCGTTTGTAAATGCAAGGTTATGGTAAATATCAGTCATTAAGCAGGGAAGCAATGATTTCTGGGGGGTGAGATCTGTATAGAGCTTCTGCCATCTGTTGAGCCCAGGGCTAAGCCATAAATCTCATAATCTATTGTATACACAATAAAACTCATAATATGACTACATGAGAAGAAACCATCATGTTAAAATATCTTAGTTGACTGGTTTTCAGACATTGGATTTCTCAAATATTCTATTAGTCACCTCTTTTTCTGGAAAATTTTCAAGGTTGGTATTATTGAGCTAAACTCTAAGAAATTTCGAAGCAATGTAGAACAACTCTTAACCAAAAAAGACTAATGTAACAAAGGAAAAGAATAGATAAGAGACAAAAAAGAAACCAAATGACATGAAACCGAGGAAAGAGCCTTTTCTTAATGCCGTGTTTGTTTCAAGGAAAATCAATGAAGCAAAATAAATACTAAAAATCCCGATGTTCTCCTATTTGATTGATAAAAACTTCTAGATCATGAAAAATAAAGTCCTACATGGAGGATATACAAAAATGGCATCCGTGACAAATACTATATTTTCCTTTAAGCATAAAATATATCTTAATCACTTACACACATAAAGAACAACAATCCCTTTCTTCTAATAAATTTCTTATAAAAAATCATAAAGAACAACAAAAGAATTCTAACAAGAAAATATTTATGAGTGAAACTAAAGAAGCTATGCCATGGTCTTGTGCCTCAAACATTCAAGATGAAATTCAAAGCATAAGCCTCGAAAACATTAAAACTGTGCAAATATATGCGATGATGGTTAAATTTTAGAGATGCACTTAAGATGAGGAACTTAAAATCAGTAGGTTTTTCTGTAAGTATCAACATATGAAGTTAAATAAAACTGTAACAGAATTCAACTACTATGCATTGTAGATTTAGATTCTAAATTGCTTCATTCGATAAGGTTCTGACATCAACTGTTATAAAAAACAAAATAGTAAATCCAACAAACATCTGCAACTTCTTGTCAAGTACATAATAAATATGATTGAAGCTTATTACCTTGTAGATTTTAGTTGTTAAAGTAATAATTAATTTTGTATAACTATATTAAATTATTGGCTTATTATTAGTTATCCTATTGTCTTCAACCCACTAGTCCACCACCACCCCGATGAGTATAACGAGTGGACCCCACTATGAATATAATGAGTAAATCCCACCATGAATGTGAGAGGAGGAAGTACCATTCTCTGTGCTCTGGGAGTATCTAAGAATTACTCAGAAGCTGATGATACATGCATTTTTTCATGTAATGATTCCACTAGCATTCTCACTCACAACAGGTTTTGCACCACTTATTTAGCGTAACCATACTCGTTGGGCTGTGCTGAGTACATTGTTTGTGAACCTAAAAACCACATGGTAAATTCTATGAACAAATGGACAGAAGAGTTTGTTGTAAAAATATAGTTTTTGAGATCCACCAAGCATAAATTTTTAGAAGGGGGAAAAGAGAGTATATCAGTGCAAAGCCGTATATCAGTGCAAGACCATATGATTCAGTTTGCATTTCAAAATATCTGATGCAATTAATCAGTTCTTGACATGTTAGTTTGTATGGAGAAATAAGGTTTTAACAAAATAGTTCATATAAAAGAAGATTCAGACATTTAGACTAGCAGATTCTCAACATAACAATTAAAGAAGATTTATTTATTAGTAGGTATATGTTGTATTAACGCAAGCATAATCAGAATTGAGAAAATCACAATTTTTTCACAGAATCAGTACATGCAGCAGATCTGATGCAGGACAACTTAGGCTTCCCACCTAGATTAGTCCTACCGAAGAACCTTAGGCTTCCCACCTAAGGTGTTTGGAATCACCACCAAACAAATAATATGCAATCTCTGCAAATAATCTCGATAATAATAATAATAATAATAATAATAATAATAATAGTCTCTCCTACAAAAGAAATCATTTGGAGTTTTATATGCAGCTTCAAGGAATCACAAAGATAAGGATAAACTCTCCTAAACAATTTCAAATACTAATCTGATAATCCTAAACAATTTCAAATACTAATCCAATAATCCTAAACAAATGATAATGATAAACTACTAATCCTAACCAAACTCAAATACCAATCCAAACTAAACAAATAACTACGTTACAATATGAAATTATCCACTAAAAATCTAAAATGAAATATTGAAATAACTTTTGGTTATGCTCCTGCATTAAGATCATAAGGTCATAGAACAACCACCCCAAAGTTTTGTGCTAGTTCAAATTCTTAGACATATAAACTACTCTGCACATATCAAAACTGTCAAATAGACAATTTATAAAACCGGTTATTGACTAAAACAATAACAACCAAGCCTTAGTCCCAAATTTTTGGGGTCGGCTATGTATCCTCAACAACAATAGCCAGTTATTGACTAAAGCATGTAGATGCATAAAGGCAAGGAGAAACCAATCGGTAAATTGATAATCCTGACGGCACAGACAAGGAGAAGTAACCAATCATGAATGGAAGAAACTTGAAAACAAGAAGTGTGTTCTTTTGAGTTGGATCATCCATCTGCCAATAAAAGACAATCAAGTCTTAACAATGCTTAAAGAAAAATGAGAAGCGAGAAGAAAAAAAATGGTAAAGAGGATTATGATTTACCTGGAGAGGCTTCATGAGCTCCATTGAGACATATTGAGAAACAACAAAGAGGACAGGTAAAACAAGGTATGCCGCAGTGTTATACCAGCCCAAAGGTGGCTGGTCATCCTGCATGAAAAATTATACATGGTAAAACCCATATCAAACGCAAAATTTTGCCTAAAAAATAAAAAATAAAAAAGGAAAGAAAACTGGCCATTAAGTGCTACACATGTATAGAATACAACTGAGGAACTAAAGTAGGTTTGCCTTACGTGCTATTGTAAAAGTGTAAATCTGATGCCGCAGATCCTTCACGTGGAACACAGTTCATCAGTATCCTGTTCCTAGGACATGCTTACCAACCAAGACATGCATATACCCAAATCAAACTACTAAGGCAAACTTAGCTTTTCAAACTTCAAAAACTGCTTATCTACCTTCTTTAGCTTCAAATTTTTGGTGGTTTTCACTATAAATCATATAAAAATTTTAAAATCTTTCGAAACTACAAAGAAGAAGACATCGGGAGATATTTTCCACATAGAAAGTAGAAAAATTTCCTATTGAACAATTTTTTTAAGAAAGAAAGGTCATCTATTACCCCAGACATTTAAGGCATCTCCATGGGCCATTAGAAGCTTCTCCAGTCATTGTACCACATGTTATTATATAAATCATCTGCCAAAAGACCAGACAAATTCCACGATTGGGCCCCCTAAGAGCCCATTAAGTAAGGAGTTCAGACTTCAGACCCACATATATATATATTCTCTAAATTGTGCTTGCTTTGGAAGGCAAAGAAGATGGACTTGGAATTTGCACCAGTCACCAATAGCCCAATGTGCAACAATTCACCTGTCAGCAAGGGCCGGCTCAAGGCCTAGGCCTAAAGCCCCACTAAAAAAAAAAAAATTCCTTAGAAAAAAAGACCCCATTTTTTATAGTTAAAGGCCAAAATTTTTATAAAATTATATATATTTTCTAAAAGTTGTACATTTTTTTTTACTAGTGATATATAAATTTTACTATTGGCTTACAAATTGCCATGTTATTAATCACAAAAAACGTGATATAAACATTCATTAGTTAAATTAATGAAGTTCATCAATGAGAGACAATATCATATTATATTTTGAACATTTTATAGTGCTTTTAATTAGCGCATTTTTCTTTTTCATTTCCATTAAGACTCTTAAAGTATAAGACCAATAAAACCTTAACTCAATTTAAACCCTAAAATATTTCAAAAAGATGTTGCAAATGTGTTAAATCATCAATTATAGATTAATTTCCCCTAATAGTTTGAGACTTTGATTTTTGTAAATTAATATCCTACAAAACCATACACCAAATAATATCTGTCTCTCTCTCTCTCTTAAAATCAAAATATATAATTAAAAATTAGATTACAACTTTATTTAACTATGCATTGTCTTATATCCAAAATAAAGTATCTTTTTCAATCGCAATATATTTTTATTTCTTGTTATTAATATTTATAATTCAACTATGATATTCAATTCACTATATGAAATTAACATTAGTCCAGTTGGTATTATTTATGTATTTAATGTATCAAATTAATCTTAATTTGATTCGTATTAAATAATTTTGTTTAATTAATATTTGCATATTAGAGGCCCCGCATAAATTTTTCGCCTTAGGCCCCAAATTATATTGGGCCGCCCCCCAATTAGTATAGATTATTTTGTCAGGAAGAGGATAGCAATGAGTCAATGACTTGGAAGATGGGACAGTGTAGGAAACAAGCCACAATACCAAACATATCCTGATTGTTAAATATAATTATTAGCAACGCGATGTGTTATATCATGTTATATATGCTAGAGTGAATGCGGAAGAAGAATCATAGAATAGGAACATGTTGTATATGCTAGAGTGAATGCGGAAGAGGAAGTAAAGAATAGGAACATCGAGAACATGAGGGTTACGTGATTCAGCCTTGACGACTTACATTCACGGAGGAATTCCTTAAGGGTTACATCTTTATTGTGTAAGAGTGTAGGACAATAACCTGTGTTACAATAAACCCTAACATGTGTATATATAGGTGACTAAACCCTAGACTACTAGTACAAGTAGGACTGGGCTTGGGCTTATTACATTGGGCTAATATGTCTAATATATATCTCTAACACCCTCCCTCAAACTCAAGGTGGAAGTTCGATGAAGGCTTAAGGTTGGATAAGCATAAGAAGATCACTTGGAGATGCCGTGAAGAATGCCTTTGAAGAAATCACAATGAAGAATGTGCCAATTGACCAATTTTGGGGCTTCAAATAAAGAAACGGAGTCCGAAATTGGAATCTACGAGAAAAACTGAGTAAGATAGGCCCTTTCAGAAATTTTGACTTTTGGTCAAAGGTCAACGCAAAAGTCAAAGTCAACTGGTCCAGGCTCAAAGTCAACGGATACATGGTCCGGGTCGGTTCACAGATCGGGCAGCAGAATCGCTGATGTCATCTTATGACATGGCACTGACGTGGCTGTGGCTGACGTGGACGTGCTTGCGTGGTTGCTAATGTGGAGTGATGACATCATCCGGTGACGTCAGATGACATCAGCAGCAGTTTTCGAAGCTGGCAAGAGTGTGCGATGTTCACCGGCGCATGGAGGAGAAGCTTGAAACTAGGGCAGCACGTGTGAGGTCGAATTGAGGCCTGTATCTCGGGTTTTGTAAATCAGTGGACGAGGAGGCTGACAGGGTGGCACGTGTCACTAAAGAAGATCTGCGAGTGAGGATTCTGATGTGGCGCATGAGAGATATTCCGGAGCTAAGTGCGGCGCGTGGCTAGGTTTCGATTGACTGGATTTCTGGGTTTTCCTCACAGGAGGCCGTGGAGCATGTTTGTGGGGTTGGTTTCGACAGATGAAGGCTTGATATGCACATATTTGAAAAGTTTAGTCATGGTTTGCTTGGTTGGGGATTTTGACACAGCACAGAGCTATGGTGGCTATGAGATGCCGTGGAGTCTAGATCCAGCAGACAAACATGTGTAACTTCTGATGGTGATGTGCACGTGAGAATCTTCTTTGCTTGCTAGAGATGTTTGTTTGATGCCAAGAACGAAGTTTGGCTCTGATACCATGTTAAATATAATTATTAGCAACGCAATGTGTTATACCATGTTGTATATGTTAGAGTGAATGCGGAAGAGGAAGCATAGAATATGAACATGTGGTATATGCTAGAGTGAATGCAAAAGATGAAGCATATAATAGGAACATCGAGAACATGAGGGTTACGTGATTTAGCCTTGACGACCTACATCTACGGAGGAATCCCTTAAGGGCTACATCTTTATTATGTAAGAGTGTAGTTTAATAACCTGTGTTACAATGAACCCTAACATGTGTATATATAGGTAACTAAATCCTAGACTACTAGTATAAGTAGGACTGGGGTTGA
This sequence comes from Quercus lobata, assembly GCF_001633185.2. Taxonomy (NCBI): domain Eukaryota; kingdom Viridiplantae; phylum Streptophyta; class Magnoliopsida; order Fagales; family Fagaceae; genus Quercus; species Quercus lobata. Next base: position 33,032,417 of record NC_044904.1, read on the forward strand.
GCCTATTACATTGGGCTAATATGTCTAATATATATCTCTAACACTGACCACTAACTAATAATCTCTGCATCATTAAATGTTGCAGATATGTGCTTCAATTTGAGACATTGACCTAACACTTCCATGATCAGTAACTAACATAAAACTTCCATGACAACGAAGGTTAATAAATAATTTTACATGAAAAACTAATGTTCAAAATAGATAAAGATGCAAGACAACTTTTAGCTTAACAAGCCATGGCAACAAAAATTATTATTACCACAAACTAAAAAAGCCAAGAAATGCCAGATCCACTTTGTCAGGCAGCAATTGAAGTTGGGCCACCCAGAGAGGGAATCCAAAAGAAACCTTCCGTCAACAGTTCCTTCAAATAAAATGATTAACAAAAATTAGAAACGATGAACTTGTGTGAAGACATAAAAGTCTTAGTTCAATAACATCACCCAAAAGATAATGGGATAGTAACCTCTTAGGTGTCGTTTGGATTGGGCTGAAAGCTGCGTCTGTATCTGCGTTCGTTTTTTTTTTTTTTTTTTACTTCACACCTTTTGCTTTAGCCCAGGGACAATTATCACTGTAGCAGTACTGTTCATGAGACCCACAACCACTTTATTCTTAAAAAAATATTAAATATTGGTCCCATGGTACTATTCACACATTTAAAAATTATTTTACTACAGTGTTTTCAGTTTTCAGTTTCAACAAAAATAAGTTCAATCCAAATAGACCCTTGTATCTATTCTACCATTCCTCATTTTTTATGACTATAATAATTTCATCCTACCCACTTACGAGTTTTCAATGGGATAAATATGTAAATTAAAACTCTTACACTTTAAGACTCACAAACTCACGTACGCTTTGCAGTTTCTATCTCATTATTCTTCAGATTGAAGACATTTAGTTTAGTTCTACATCCTACTTTCTTTTCCTTTAAATTAAAGACATTTACTGTTAGAGATTCCAACAAATTTTCAGGTTCTATCTTTTGTAAATTTCTCTTTGTCTTCTTTTATTTTCTTTTGTTTATGATTGAATTTCTTTGAGTTCTACTTTTTATTTATTTATTTTATTTTATTATGTATCACGTTAACTCTCTCTTTTTTTAAAAAAAATTTTAAAAATGTTATTTTTTTATGTGTATTACGTTAACTCTCCTTTTATTTTCTTTTTTTAAATGTAATTTTGAAATGAATGGTTCCTTCATATACTCTACCACTGTACTTCTTAATGAATTGTCATTTTATATTGTAGGTATTGTGATAAAATTTTAAAGAGTCCATGATAGAGTTAAATTCTAAAAAATCTTTATCTTTATTTTGAATAATTTTAATAGGATTTTCAAGAAAAATGATCTCATCAAAATTTAAATCAAACACAAACTCTAACAAACTTATGCTATTATTTTTAACTAGCATGTAATCCGTGCTACCGCACGAGAATGAATATATTATTAATCATGAGTTTATTCATGTTTAAAAGGCTCAGTTAAGTCTAAATTCATATTATTAACCAGAAATTTCATTCACAAAACTTAGCAATACATTTTTATGATACTCTCAAAGTATTCAATCATTTTTCTTCTTTTATGGCACGAAATAGAAAAGAATCATTAAAATTTTCTCATTAAATTAGAGCAATATTACACAATAAACATTTTTTTACAATTATTGAGTTAATAAATTGTTATTGGTTTTCGGAGTCATCATTAGGATAGTAACATTACTTTCTTGACTACTATTAATAACTTATCATATGAATAAGGTAATTATGAAGTATGTTGTTAACAATATTGTGACCAAGATTTTCAGATCCGGACCGTTCATTGAACCGTAAAAGGGAGATGTTCAACGTTTTTTAGGTTGAACCGAGGTCAAACCGGGGTCGAACTGTGATGACGTCATAATTAATTTAATAATTATTTAAAATATGAATTAATATATTAAATTAATATAAGTAGAAAAATGAACTAAAATAGTCTAAATAAAAATAAAGATCTAATTTTTAAATATCTTTTTTATATCACAACTTTCATAAGGCAAATAAAAAATATGAAATCTTAAGCAAACATAAATATTGTTTGATAAAACTCAATATTTTACTTTTTTTAAATCTTTTTATAAGAGTTTATGTCTAAAGTTATGCTCAAGCCATTAGACCATCCAATCAATTGTTTTATGCCAAAGCCCATTGGAATATTCAACTCTTTATGAAAAATTTTAAAATAAAAAAATAAACAAAAGCTGAGTGGCCGTATAAAGACTTGGAGCTTTACAAAATTGATTAAATAAGGAGCCCAACGAAATTTTAAAAAGAGTGGTTGACAGAAAGCAAGCTGTCAATCATCTTCAAAGCCTATTCAAGCCTCGCCTACATTCTTTACTTGACTATATTTATGGGATGTGGTTGTGAAGAATAGATGGATGCATTGTATCAAAGTGAAGAAACACTTGTACTCCAACAAACATATATTGGATGACTACTTTATCAAACCAACTAGCAATCTTATCACTACAGTAAAATTCAGCCCAAACTTATTACCGTTTTCGACAATATTAATATTCACGTTGGGGAGGGCAATGAGTCAGAAACTTTAAAACTCATTTTTGTCATTTCCAAGGCTTTGTCATGTCACACGTGCTAGGCTCACCAAACTAAAAGGCAAAAATAATGTTGAAAGAAGTCATCTACTTCAACTGAAGGCAGGAGACCAAGAAGAACGAAAGAAGGAGCAGTGAAGAAACAAAGAAGAAGAAGAAGAAGAAGGAGCTGCGTCGTCTGCGATGGGTTAGGTATTTTTTTTATTTTTTAAAAGAGCTTGGCCTGAGCCGTAAGACCCGCTCTATGTAAAGATTCTTTGAATATTCAAACAAACACTACAACCAATTTCAATTTATCTTATGGGTCTAGTTAATGTGTGGGTCACACATTAAATTTTTTATTTTTGAAAACATTTATTTTTGAAAAAATTGTCATTATTTTTTCGATTTTCAAAAAATAGTTTTCAAAAATAAAAATTGATTTGTGCTCTTAAAAGCATACATTAGTAAAATCTTTATCTTATTAATTTAATTTGGTTTGATGGGAAGGTGGGCTTGTTTTAAGGCTGAATCCGACCGACCCTTAGACCAGTGGGTAGACCCGAAGCCTCTGATCAGTTGGATTCGGTTTGTTTTCTTTGTAAACCCGAATATTCGGTTTGAACAGTAGATTAAGGGTTTGAAAATCCGTATAACCCGACCCGGCCGAAAGTTTACGAGTAAAGGAAAAAAGAAGATATGTATCTCTCGGTTCTTGAGGTGAGCACGTGAAACTGAGTTTGATAAGATTATACCTACACGCATAAGAGTCTGGGTAAATTGAGAAATACACGTACACAGCTGTAGAATCTTGTTTCCAAAAGCAAAAATCAAATCATCAGAAGACAGAAGCTCAGAACGGCTAAACTCGAAAGGGAAATCCCATCTTAAATACTGTTCCACCGAATCCGCACGCAAGCCTCAGTCTTCAATGAGTTAATCCCATCTCAGATCTGTTTTCACTTCTCAGTATTAAATCAAAATCTCACTCTCCAAAATATAGCAAGATGGGTACCACTAGTTTAGTGGTCAGACACTCTCTCTCATCCCAAACCACCCATCTTCTTCTTCTTTTCTTACTTTTGTTTCTCACATCCCAAACACCGGAACCCAACAGAACTAAACCGAAGCTTCGTTTCTTCCAGCGCTGACGTTTTCTCTCTCCTTCAGGTGCTGCTAATCCAACATCCTTTTCAATAATTCTATCTCGTATTCGTTGCGAAGCAACAAAAAATGAGATAGAATTACTGTTCGCAACGAATACGAGATAGAATTACTGATAGGGATGATGTTGGATTACAGAGCAACTGGTGGATAAGATGGAAATGTTAAGGAAGAAGTACCGCAATGAACTGTGGCTCTTTTAAATTTGGTTTGACTATGCAGATAGGTATTTTGCTAGTGAATTGTATATTTTGCTTCTTGAATTTCATTTTTCAGATATAGACTGTGGCTCTTGTGGAAAATACTTGCATTTTTGGTTGCTTGAATTGTTACCAATCACGCCTAACAAGTTTAGCTTAAATTTTCAAGTTTATATGTTAAGGCCTTCCATAATATTCTGGTGATGCTATTTTGGTTCTAGAGAATGTTTTAAATTTTGGTGATGCTATTTTTCTTTTAATATAAAATTGTCAAATATTTCTAGTTGAACTTTAATTCTCAGTCAAAAACCGTGTGTCAGGAGGAGTCTCGTGCCACTTGCATTTTTTGAAAAAAATTTTTTGAAAATAAAAAGGTGGAGTAAAATTTAAGGAGTTTGAATCTGATTTGAGGCCTTGAGAGCAGGTGGCGTGTGACCATTTCAAATTAATGCTAGACCCAAAGTAAGGCCATGACTCGTGGTACTGAATCTTCAAGTTATCTTGTTGTCCAGTAAAACTAATGTCATGCCGCACTTGCTAAATCAAGTATGTGATCTGATCCTCTATGATCTTTTTCTGGGCATAGAGGATCAGATCACATAACGTTTGGTTATGGAAGCTCAAGCTTTCCTCTAATAACTGTAAGGCATGCGTTTGAGGTTGTAATCAATAAGAGAGAGTTTGCTTTGCTTGTTTCCCTGATAAAGTTATGACTCGAAAGCAATTGTCAGGGGGGTTTTGTTTGGTCAGAAATGTAAATACCAGTTTAAAGAGCATGACATGTACATATGACAAAATATCTAGCTGGGCACTTCTAGAGCTTTGATTCTGATTTCTTATCACATCAACGTGTGTGAGAAGCCTACTTTTCTCAGTCAAAAAAAAGTGTATAGAAGGAATAGTGTCATAGTGGTCTTGTCTAGTCGCTACTTGTATTTTTTGAGAAAAAAAAAAAAAACAGTTTTAGTACGACATAAAAATGCACAATTTATGTTATAATTCATCATATAACGAGTTATAATCGATAAAAAAATTCCCTCTATTACCCTTCCACCGATCGCAACCCATAACAAGTTGTGCATTGTGGGACTGTTCCCAAAAAATAAAAATAAAAAGATGTTGTATGGGTCAGTCTTGTCACCGTTTTTTGAAAAAAAAAATATTAAAAAAAAAAAAATGCTTAGTCACTGTGTCATACACTCATACTTGAAATATGACAGTATCTTTACTGTTTTGGAAGGTTCAGAATTGCTTTGGAGAGACGGGCGAGAGAAAGACAAAGGGAGAAAGATAGAAGAGTGAGAGAAAGTTGCTTCTTCTCACTTCTAAAATGTTCTAATATATGTCATTAAAGTCTTGAGTCTGACGCATTGGATGCGGTTTTTTTTTTTTTTTTTTTTTTTGGGAAATAGGGACTTCTTCAAATTTGAAATTACATAAATATCTCTACCCTCTTCTCATCTCAATATTCATTACTAATTAATATACTTTTCCTTTTCTTGTCTAAATTACATTTTTGTGCTGGCCGTTTCACACTTCACAGTTGGAGACTTAGAATATTCCTATATCATTTCATATATTTAAATTTAAAGTAAAATTTTATTCAATTATATTAGTAAATTAAATTTTTTGAAATATTGTTATAAGTTTGGATTTGTTTAAACTAATGGTAGGATAATATTTATATAACTTTCGTACTTAATTAAGAAAATTTTATTTTTATTTTTAATCCATATATAATTAATCAACTGTAAATATTATTTTAGTCTATATAACTAATTTTTTATATTATTTGATTATTAAATTAATTATGACATCATTATAGTTTGACTTCAGTCGAACCTCGGCTGGCAAGAGCCCGGGGTATTTTTCATATAAAATTTGACTGATTTTTTTTTCTTTACTAAAGATTTTTCCCTTTTTTTTTCGCAGACCAATATATATGTTATTTACAAATTTTTGGCAAAAACGTCAAAATTGTATTCGGGTCAAAATTCATGGTCAATAGGACCTGGGGGCAAGGGATTGCTGCGCATTCATACTATTGAGTTGAGAGAGAGAAGATGGGACTAGTTTGCTACTCTCATCTTACTTAAAGCTTCTCTCCCTCCAGAGACAAAGAATTGTTGCTTCCACAGCTCCACTCGGTCAAATGAATCAAACAGTGACTTAGAATTTAGTCTCAAAGAGAGTTTTTGAGGAAGAGGCCTATCATTTATCTTAGCGTTTTTCAGTCCATTATTAGATTATGAAGCAACATCTAATTATAGATGGTTGAAATTTAAAATTGCCAGTACAATTGCATTCCGAATCCCAATCCGTTTCTGAAATATCTCCCAAAGTACAATACATTTTTTGTAGTTAATATATGTGCAATAAATTTTTTTTTTGAAATATTTTCTTGAAAATTGAAAAAACTGTCAATATTTTTTCAATTCCAAAGAAAATATTTTCAAAAATAAGTAATTATTGTGTGCCCTAAAGGTACACATTAGCAAAATCCTTAAAAGAATTACATTTTTCAACTTTTTAATATTATCTGTGTGCAGTGGCGGAGATTTTTCATTGTCCAAGAAATTTTATTATACAGATTTGAGATTATAGTGTGCCCCAAGTCATACACGTGGTGGGCTATATATTAAAGTTGTCTTTAAAAGCAAAAAAAAAAACCCAAACCTACTCTAGTTTCCTTCTAGTCATATACGTGATACCATTTGATTTTTCTTTTTGTTGAGCATTCTCGTCAGCCGTTTTATAAAGAATGTCATTTTGACATTAAAAGTCTATTTTATTAATTTACAACATCATTTTGCAATACCTCATTCATCAAATGTTTTATCCTTCAATTTTATACATTAAAATAATATATACTACACATTAAAATAATATATTAACTCCTACATATCATCATCATTATTATCAACAACAACAACAACCCACACCCACAGATCAACCGCCATTGCCCACAACCATCGGCCACCCCATAAATCAACCACCGACCACCAATATCAACCACTGCTACCAAAAAAAAAAAAAAAAAAACTCAAACAAACATTACAACCAATATTAGCCCCTACACAAAAAAAAAACCACCTCAACATCAATCACCACAACCAATATCGGCAACGGCACTGGTGAGACCCCTCCACACTTCAAAGCCACAACCCGATCTGAGACCATCCCAAATCTCAAAACCATCCCAAATCACACACCCACAACCACCCATACACATTAGCAAAATCATTAAAGGAATTACATTTTTCAACTTTTTAATATTATCTATGTACAGTGGCAGAGATTTTTCATTGTCCAAGAAATTTTATTATACAGATTTGAGATTATAGTATGCTCCAAGTCCTACACGTGGTGGGCTATATATTAAAGTTGTCTTTAAAAGCAAAAAAAAAAAAAAACGCAAACCTACTCTAGTTTCCTTCTAGTCATATACGTGATACCATTTGATTTTTCTTTTAGTTGAGCATTCTCGTCAGCCCTTTTATAAAAAAAGTCATTTTGACAATAAAAGTCCATTTTATTATTTTACTACATCATTTTGCAATATCTCATTCATTAAATGTTTTATCCTTCAATTTTATACATTAAAATAATATATTAATTTCTCCATATCATCATCATTATTATCAACAACAACAACAACAACCCACACCCACAGATCAACCGCCATTGCCCACAACCATCGGCCACCCCACAAATCAACCACCGACCACCAATATCAACCACTGCGACCAAAAAAAAAAAAAAAAAAAAAAAACTCAAACAAACATTACAACCAATATTAGCCCCTACACCAAAAAAAAAAAACACCTCAACATCAATCACCACAACCAATATCGGCAACGGCGCTGGTGAGACCCCACCCCACCACACTTCACAGCCACAACCCGATCTGAGACCATCCCAAATCTCAAACCCATCCCAAATCTCACACCTACAACCACCCATACACATTAGCAAAATCATTAAAGGAATTACATTTTTCAACATTTTAATATTATCTGGGTGCAGTGGCGGAGATTTTTCATTGCCCAAGAAATTTTATTATACAGATTTGAGATTATAGTGTGCACCAATTCCTACACGTGGTGGGCTATATATTAAAGTTGTCTTTAAAAGCTAAAAAAAAAAACGCAAACCTACTCTAGTTTCCTTCTAGTTATATACGTGATACCATTTGATTTTTCTTTTTGTTGAGCGTTTTATAAAAAATGACATTTTGACATTAAAAGTCTATTTTATTATTTTACTACATCATTTTGCAATATCTCATTCATCAAATGTTTTATCCTTCAATTTTATACATTAAAATAATATATACTACACATTAAAATAATATATTAACTCCTCCATATCATCATCATTATTATCAACAACAACAACAATAACAACAACAATCCACACCCACAGATCAACCGCCATTTCCCACAACCATCGGCTACCCCACAAATCAACCACCGACTACCAATATCAACCACTGCTACCAAAAAAAAAAAACTCAAACAAACATTACAACCAATATTAGCCCCTACACCAAAAAAAAAACACCTCCACATCGATCACCACAACCAATATCGGCAACGGTGCTGGTGAGACCCCTCCACACTTCACAGCCACAACCCGATCTGAGACCATCCCAAATCTCAAACTCATCCCAAATCTCACACCCACAACCACTCATACACATTAGCAAAATCATTAAAGGAATTACATTTTTCAACTTTTTAATATTATTTGTGTGCAGTGACGGAGATTTTTCATTGTCCAAGAAATTTTATTATACAGATTTGAGATTATAGTGTGCTCCAAGTCCGACACGTGGTGGGCTATATATTAAAGTTGTCTTTAAAAGCAAAAAAAAAAAAAGCAAACCTACTCTAGTTTCCTTCTAGTCATATACGTGATACCATTTGATTTTTCTTTTTGTTGAGCGTTTTATAAAAAATGGCATTTTGCCATTAAAAATCTATTTTATTATTTTACTACATCATTTTGCAATATCTCATTCATTAAATGTTTTATCCTTCAATTTTATACATTAAAATAATATATACAACACATTAAAATAATATATTAACTCCTCCATATCATCATCATTATTATCAACAACAACAACAACCCACACCCACATATCAACCGCCCTTGCCCACAACCATCGGCCACCCCACAAATCAACCACCGACCACCAATATCAACCACTACTACTACAAAAAAAAAAAAAAAAAAAAAAAAAAAAAAACTCAAACAAACATTACAACCAATATTAGCCCCTACACCAAAAAAAAAAACACCTCAACATCAATCATCACAACCAATATCGGCAACGGCGCTGTTGAGACCCCTCCACACTTTACAGCCACAACCCGATCAGAGACCATCCCAAATCTAAAACCCATCACAAATCTCAAACCCACAACCACTCATACACATTAGCAAAATCATTAAAGGAATTACATTTTTCAAATTTTAATATTATCTGTGTGCAGTGGCGGAGATTTTTCATTGTCCAAGAAATTTTATTATACAGATTTGAGATTATAGTGTGCTCCAAGTCCTACACGTGGTGGGCTATATATTAAAGTTGTCTTTAAAAGCAAAAAAAAAAAAAAAAAAAACGCAAACATACTCTAGTTTCCTTCTAGTCATATACGTGATACCATTTGATTTTTCTTTTTGTTGAGCACTCTCGTCAGCCGTTTTATAAAAAATGTCATTTTGACATTAAAACACTATTTTATTATTTTACTACATCATTTTGCAATATCTCATTCATTAAATGTTTTATCCTTCAATTTTATATATTAAAATTATATATACTGCACATTAAAATAATATATTAACTCCTCCATATCATCATCAATATTATCAACAACAACAACAACAACAACCCACACCCACAGATCAACCGCCATTGCCCACAACCATCGGCCACCCCACAAATCAACCACCGACCACCAATATCAACCACTGCTACCAAAAAAAAAAAAAAAAACTCAAACAAACATTACAACCAATATTAGCCCCTACACAAAAAAAAAAACACCTCAACATCAATCACCACAACCAATATCAGCAACGGTGGTGGTGAGACCCCTCCACACTTCACAGCCACAACCCGATCTGAGACCATCCCAAATCTCACACCCACAACCACTCATACACATTATCAAAATCATTTAAGGAATTATATTTTTCAACTTTTTAATATTATCTGTGTGCAGTGGCGGAGATTTTTCATTGCCCAAGAAAATTTATTATACAGATTTGAGATTATAGTGTGCTCCAAGTCCTACACGTGGTGGGCTATATATTAAAGTTGTCTTTAAAAGCAAAAAAAAAAACGCAAACCTACCCTAGTTTCCTTCTAGTCATATACGTGATACCATTTGATTTTTCTTTTTGTTGAGCATTCTCATCAGCCGTTTTATAAAAAATGTCATTTTGACATTAAAAGATTATTTTATTATTTTACTACATCATTTTGCAATATCTCATTCATCAAATGTTTTATCCTTCAATTTTATACATTAAAATAATATATACTACACATTAAAATAATATATTAACTCTTCATATTATCATCATTATTATCAACAACAACAACAACAACCCACACCCACAGATCAACCGCCATTGCCCACAACCATCGGCCACCCCACAAATCAACCACCGACCACCAATATCAACCACTGCTACGAAAAAAAAAAAAACTCAAACAAACATTACAACCAATATTAGCCCTTACACAAAAAAAAAACACCTCAACATCAATCACCACAACCAATATCGGCCACGGCGCTGGTGAGACCCCTCCGCACTTCACAGCCACAACCCGATCTGAGACCATCCCAAATCTCACACCCACAACCACCCATACACATTAGCAAAATCATTAAAGGAATTACAATTTTCAACTTTTTAATATTATCTGTGTGCAGTGGCGGAGATTTTTCATTGTCCAAGAAATTTTATTATACAGATTTGAGATTATAGTTTGCTCCAAGTCCTACACGTGGTGGGCTATATATTAAAGTTGTCTTTAAAATCAAAAAGAAAAAAACGCAAACCTACTCTAGTTTCCTTCTAGTCATATACGTGATACCATTTGATTTTTCTTTTTGTTGAGCATTCTCATCAGTCGTTTTATAAAAAAATGTCATTTTGACATTAAAAGTCTATTTTATTATTTTACTACATCATTTTGCAATATCTCATTCATTAAATGTTTTATCCTTCAATTTTATACATTAAAATAATATATACTACACATTAAAATAATATATTAACTCCTTCATATCATCATCATTATTATCAACAACAACAACAACAACAACAACCCACACCCACAGATCAACCGCCATTGCCCACAACCATCGGCCACCCCACAAATCAACCACCGACCACCAATATCAACCACTGCTACCAAAAAAAACAAAAAAAAAACTCAAACAAACATTACAACCAATATTGGCCCTTACACCAAAAAAAAAACACCTCAACATCAATCACCACAACCAATATCGGCCACGGCGCTAGTGAGACCCCCCGCACTTCACAGCCACAACCCGATCTGAGACCATCCCAAATCTCAAACCCATCCCAAATCTCACACCCACAACCACCCATACACATTAGCAAAATCATTAAAGGAATTACATTTTTTAACTTTTTAATATTATCTGTGTGCAGTGGCGGAGATTTTTCATTGTCCAAGAAATTTTATTATACAGATTTGAGATTATAGTTTGCTCCAAGTCCTACACGTGGTGGGCTATATATTAAAGTTGTCTTTAAAAGCAAAAAGAAAAAAACGCAAACCTACTCTAGTTTCCTTCAAGTCATATACGTGATACCATTTGATTTTTCTTTTTGTTGAGCATTCTCCTCAGCCGTTTTATAAAAAATGTCATTTTGACATTAAAAGTCTATTTTATTATTTTACTACATCATTTTGCAATATCTCATTCATCAAATGTTTTATCCTTCAATTTTATACATTAAAATAATATATACTACACATTAAAATAATATATTAACTCCTTCATATCATCATCATTATTATCAACAACAACAAAAACAACAACAACAACCCACACCCACAGATAAACCGCCATTGCCCAAACCATCGGCCACCCCACAAATCAACCACCGACCACCAATATCAACCACTGCTACCAAAAAAAAAAAAAAAAAAAACTCAAACAAACATTACAACCAATATTAGCCCTTACACCAAAAAAAAAACACCTCAACATCAATCACCACAACCAATATCGGCCACGGCGCTGGTGAGACCCCTCCGCACTTCACAGCCACATCCCGATCTGAGACCATCCCAAATCTCAAACCCATCCCAAATCTCACACCCACAACCACCCATACACATTAGCAAAATCATTAAAGGAATTACATTATTCAACTTTTCAATATTATCTGTGTGCAGTGGCGGAGATGTTTCATTGTCCAAGAAATTTTATTATACAGATTTGAGATTATAGTTTGCTCCAAGTCCTACACGTGGTGGGCTATATATTAAAGTTGTCTTTAAAAGCAAAAAGAAAAAAACGCAAACCTACTCTAGTTTCCTTCTAGTCATATACGTGATACCATTTGATTTTTCTTTTTGTTGAGCATTCTCATCAGCCGTTTTATAAAAAATGTCATTTTGACATTAAAAGTCTATTTTATTACTTTACTACATCATTTTGCAATATCTCATTCATCAAATGTTTTATCCTTCAATTTTATACATTAAAATAATATATACTACACATTAAAATAATATATTAACTACTTCATATCATCATCATTATTATCAACAACAACAACCCACACCCACAGATCAACCACCATTGCCCACAACCATCGGCCACCCCACAAATCAACCACCGACCACCAATATCAACCACTGCTATCAAAAAAAAAAAAAATGGAAAAACTCAAACAAACATTACAACCAATATTAGCGCTTACACAAAAAAAAAAACACCTCAACATCAATCACTACAACCAATATCGGCCACGGCGCTGGTGAGTCCCTTCCGCACTTCACACCCACAACCCGATCTGAGACCATCCAAAATCTCAAACCCATCCCAAATCTCACACGCACAACCACCTATACACATTAGCAAAATCATTAAAGGAATTACATTTTTCAACTTTTTAATATTATCTGTGTGTAGTGGCGAAGATGTTTCATTGTCCAAGAAATTTTATTATACAGATTTGAGATTATAGTTTGCTCCAAGTCCTACACGTGGTGGGCTATATATTAAAGATGTCTTTAAAAGCAAAAAAAAAAAGAAAACGCAAACCTACTCTAGTTTCCTTCTAGTCATATACGTGATACCATTTGATTTTTCTTTTTGTTGAGCATTCTCCTCAGCCGTTTTATAAAAAATGTCATTTTGACATTAAAAGTCTATTTTATTATTTTACTACATCATTTTACAATATCTCATTCATTAAATGTTTTATCCTTCAATTTCATACATTAAAATAATATATACTACACATTAAAATAATATATTAACTCCTCCATATCATCATCATTATTATCAATAAGAACAACAACCCACACCTACTGATCAACCGCCATTGCCCAAAACCATCGGCCACCCCACAAATTAACCACCGACCACCAATATCAACCACTGCTACCAAAAAAAAAAAAAAACTCAAACAAACATTACAACCAATATTAGCCCCTACACAAAAAAAAAAACACCTCAACATCAATCACCACAACGAACATCAGCAACGGCGCTGGTGAGACCCCTCCACACTTCACAGCCACAACCCGATCTGACACCATCCCAAATCTCACACCCACAACCACTCATACACATTATCAAAATCATTAAAGGAATTACATTTTTCAACTTTTTAATATTATCCATGTGCAGTGGCGGAAATTTTTCATTGCCCAAGAGAATTTATTATACAGATTTGGGATTATAGTGTGCTCCAAGTCCTACACGTGGTGGGCTATATATTAAAGTTGTCTTTAAAAGCAAAAAGAAAAGAACGCAAACCTACTCTAGTTTCCTTCTAGTCATATACGTGATACCATTTTATTCTTCTTTTTGTTGAGCATTCTCCTCAGCCGTTTTATAAAAAATGTCATTTTGACATTAAAAGTCTATTTTATTATTTTACTACATCATTTTGCAATATATCATTCATCAAATGTTTTATCCTTCAATTTTATACATTAAAATAATATATACTACACATTAAAATAATATATTAACTCCTTCTTATCATCATCATTATTATTATCAACAACAACAACAACAACAACAACCCACACCCACATATCAACCGCCATTGCCCACAACCATCGGCCACCCCACAAATCAACCACCGACCACCAATATCAACCACTGCTATCAAAAAAAAAAAAAAAAAAACTCAAACAAACATTACAACCAATATTAGCCTTACACAAAAAAAAAAACACCTCAACATCAATCACCACAACCAATATCGGCCACGGCGCTGGTGAGACCCTTCCGCACTTCACAGCCACAACCCGATCTGAGATCCAAAATCTCAAACCCATCCCAATCTCACACCCACAACCACCCATACACATTAGCAAAATCATTAAAGGAATTACATTTTTCAACTTTTTAATATTATCTGTGTGCAGTGGCGAAGATGTTTCATTGTCCAAGAAATTTTATTATACAGATTTGAGATTATAGTTTGCTCCAAGTCCTACACGTGGTGGGCTATATATTAAAGTTGTCTTTAAAAGCAAAAAAAAAAAAACAAACCTACTCTAGTTTCCTTCTAGTCATATACGTGATACCATTTGATTTTTCTTTTTGTTGAGCATTCTCATCAGCCGTTTTATAAAAAATGTCATTTTGACATTAAAAGTCTATTTTATTATTTTACTACATCATTTTGCAAAATCTCATTCATCAAATGTTTTATCCTTCAATTTTATACATTAAAATAATATATACTACACATTAAAATAATATATTAACTCCTTCATATCATCATCATTATTATCAACAACAACAACAACAACAACAACCCACACCCACAGATCAGCCGCCATTGCCCACAAACCCCATCAACCACCGACCACCAATATCAACCACTGCTACCAAAAAAAAAACTCAAACAAACATTGCAACCAATATTAGCCCTTACACCAAAAAAAAAAACACCTCAACATTAATCACCACAACCAATATCTGCCACGGCGCTGGTGAGACCCCTCCGCACTTCACAGCCACAACCCGATCAGAGACCATCCCAAATCTCAAACCCATCCCAAATCTCACACCCACAACCACCCATACACATTAGCAAAATCATTAAAGGAATTACATTTTTCAACTTTTTAATATTATCTGTGTGCAGTGGCAGAGATTTTTCATTGTCCAAGAAATTTTATTATACAGATTTAAGATTATAGTTTGCTCTAAGTCCTACACGTGGTGGGCTATATATTAAAGTTGTCTTTAAAAGCAAAAAGAAAAAAACGCAAACCTACTCTAGTTTCCTTCTAGTCATATACGTTATACCATTTGATTTTTCTATTTGTTGAGCATTCTCGTCAGCCGTTTTATAAAAAATGTCATTGTGACATTAAAAGTCTATTTTATTATTTTACTACATCATTTTGCAATATCTCATTCATTAAATGGTTTATCCTTCAATTTTATACATTAAAATAATATATACTACACATTAAAATAATATATTAACTCCTCCATATCATCATCATTATTATCAACAACAACAACCCACACCTACTGATCAACCGCCGTTGCCCACAACCATCGGCCACCCCACAAATTAACCACCGACCACCAATATCAACCACTTCTACCAAAAAAAAAAAAAAAACTCAAACAAACATTACAACCAATATTAGCCCCTACACAAAAAAAAACACCTCAACATCAATCACCACAACCAACATCAGCAACGGTGCTGGTGAGACCCCTCCACACTTCACAGCCACAACCCGATCTGAGACCATCCCAAATCTCACACCCACAACCACTCATACACATTATCAAAATCATTAAAGGAATTACATTTTTCAACTTTTTAATATTATCCGTGTGCAGTGGCGGAGATTTTTCATTGCCCAAGAGAATTTATTATACAGATTTGAGATTATAGTATGCTCCAAGTCCTACACGTGGTGGGCTATGTATTAAAGTTGTCTTTAAAAGCAAAAAAAAAAACGCAAACCTACCCTAGTTTACTTCTAGTCATATACGTGATACCATTTGATTTTTCTTTTTGTTGAGCATTCTCGTCAGCCATTTTATAAAAAATATCATTTTGACATTAAAAGTCTATTTTATTATTTTACTACATCATTTTGCAATATCTCATTCATCAAATGTTTTATCCTTCAATTTTATACATTAAAATAATATATACTACACATTAAAATAATATATTAAGTCCTCCATATCATCATCATTATTATCAACAACAACAACCCACACCCACAGATCAACCGCCATTGCCCACAACCATCGGCCACCCCACAAATGAACCACCGACCACCAATATGAACCACTGCTACCAAAAAAAAAAAAAAAAAAAAAAACTCAAACAAACATTACAACCAATATTAGCCCTTACCCCAAAAAAAAAAACATCTCAACATCAATCACCACAACCAATATCGGCAACGGCGCTGATGAGACCCCTCCACACTTCACAGCCACAACCCGATCTGAGACCATCCCGAATCTCAAACCCATCCCAAATCTCACACCCACAACCACCCATACACATTAGCAAAATCATTAAAGGAATTACATTTTTCAACTTTTTAATATTATCTGTGTGCAGTGGCGGAGATTTTTCATTGTCCAAGAAATTTTATTATACAGATTTGAGATTATAGTATGCTCCAAGTCCTACACGTGGTGGGCTATATATAAAGTTGTCTTTAAAAGCAAAAAAAAAAGAACGCAAACCTACTCTAGTTTCCTTCTAGTCATATACGTGATACCATTTGATTTTTTTTTTTGTTGAGCATTCTCGTCAGCCGTTTTATAAAAAATGTCATTTTGACATTAAAAGTCTATTTTATTATTTTATTACATCATTTTGCAATATCTCATTGATTAAATGTTTTATCCTTCAATTTTATACATTAAAATAATATATAATACACATTAATATAATATATTAACTCCTCCATATCATCATCATTATTATCAACAACAACAACAACAACAACGACCCACACCCACAGATCAACCGCCATTGCCCACAACCATCGGCCACCCCACAAATCAACCACCGACCACCAATATCAACCACTGCTACCAAAAAAAAAAAAAAAAACTCAAACAAACATTACAACCAATATTAGCCCCTACACCACAAAAAAAAACACCTCAACATCAATCACCACAACCAATATCGGCAACGACGCTGGTGAGACCCCTCCACACTTCACAGCCACAACCCGATCTGAGACCATCCCAAATCTCACACCCACAACCACTCATACACATTAGCAAAATCATTAAAGGAATTACATTTTTCAACTTTTTTATATTATCTGTGTGCAGTGGCGGAGATTTTTCATTGTCCAAGAAATTTTATTATATAGATTTGAGATTATAGTATGCTCCAAGTCCTACAGGTGGTGGGCTATATATTAAAGTAGTCTTTAAAAGCAAAAAAAAAAAAAACGCAAACCTACTCTAGTTTCCTTCTAGTCATATACGTGATACCATTTTATTTTTCTTTTTGTTGAGCATTCTCGTCAGCCGTTTTATAAAAAATGTCATTTTGACATTAAAAGTCTATTTTATTATTTTACTATATCATTTTGTAATATCTCATTCATCAAATGTTTTATCCTTCAATTTTATACATTAAAATGATATATACTACACGTTAAAATAATATATTAACTCCTCCATATCATCATCATTATTATCAACAACAACAACAACAACCCACACCCACAGATCAACCGCCATTGCCCACAACCATCGGCCACCCCACAAATCAACCACCGACCACCAATATCAACAACCACTGCTACCAAAAAAAAAAAAAAAAAATCCAAACAAACATTACAACCAATATTAGCCCCTACACCAAAAAAAAAAAAACCTCAACATCAATCACCACAACCAATATCGGCAACGGTGCTAGTGAGACCCCTCCACACTTCACAGCCACAACCCGATCTGAGACCATCCCAAATCTCAAACCCATCCCAAATCTCACACCCACAACCACTCATACACATTATCAAAATCATTAAAGGAATTACATTTTTCAACTTTTTAATATTATCCGTGTGCAGTGACGGAGATTTTTCATTGCCCAAGAAATTTTATTATACAGATTTGAGATTATAGTGTGCTCCAAGTCCTACACGTGGTGGGCTATATATTAAAGTTGTCTTTAAAAGAAAAAAAAAAAAAACGCAAACCTACTCTAGTTTCCTTTTAGTCATATACGAGATACCATTTGATTTTTTTTTTTGTTGAGCATTCTCGTCAGCCGTTTTATAAAAAATGTCATTTTGACATTAAAAGTCTATTTTATTATTTTACTACATCATTTTGTAATATCTCATTCATCAAATGTTTTATCCTTCAATTTTATACATTAAAATAATATATACTACACATTAAAATAATATATTAACTCCTTCATATCATCATCATTATTATCAACAACAGCAACAACCCACACCCACAGATCAACCGCCATTGCCCACAATAATCGGCCACCCCACAAATCAACCACTGACCACCAATATCAACCACTGCTACCAAAAAAAAAAAAAAAACTCAAACAAACATTACAACCAATATTAGCCCCTACACCAAAAAAAAAACACCTCAACATCAATCACCACAACCAATATCGGCAACGGCGCTGGTGAGACCCCTCCACACTTCACAGCCACAACCCAATCTGAGACCATCCCAAATCTCAACCCCATCCCAAATCTCACACCCACAACCACTCATACAATCTATATTTAGTTTTAAAGGCAGTTTTCCATTCATCACCCTCTTTCATCCTAATTTGATGATACACACTTATCAAATCAATTTTTGTAAAAACACATGATCCATGCAATTCATCCAACAATGTCCCATAAAAAAAATGGGACTGGATGTTTTTGGTTTACCACTTCAAGAGGTAGTGTTTTGTATAATTGGAAAAGAAGTGCTGACAACTTTTTGTAAAGAAATTTTTTTTTTCCTTTAATAGTATAAATCTTCCTGGCCAAAAAAGAAAAGAAAAGATGTGTGAGCATCAAGTAATGGCTATGAACTTTCAAAATTAAAGAGAAACTTATTAATTTAATTAAGAGGACTTGGCAGTATTATTATGCTGAAAACTTATGTTGCATACAAAATCTCATAAGGCAAAATTCTATCAAGCATGGCCAAATTTTCAATTTTTACTATTTTAAAAAGCAAACCCCCACACACACGCACATATATATAAGGAACGCTCTTGCAGACTTTGCCACCGCCAGACATGTCTTTCTCTCAAACCAGTAAAGTTTTTAAATTTTGTTTTATAAACTCAATGGTTAGCTATATACACTTATCCAAAAAAAAAAAACCTTAATGGTTAGGTATGGTAGGCAAATGTCCAAGCCTATGTAAGTGCAAAGGAAGCGGCCATGGTAGGCCTATCCAAGTCTTCCATTATAGAATTTTCTCAATATCAATCATTAAAAGATAAGAGCTGGTACCAATAGAAATTTGCATTGCCTTGCTCTTTCCTTGAGCCATGTACATTTGGTTTTCAATTTTTTGATGCTTCCTACCATTGTCCTTTTCTATCAACTCCTATTTCATTAGGATCTTGATAATATTTGCACTTTTCTCAATTTCATCAATATTCATTTTCTTATTTGTCTCGACCTCTTTTCAACTACTCTCTAGCTCTAAGCAGCAATTAAGAGCTAGCAAAATAAAAATAAAATATTCATAAAATATAGCATTAGCATAAAACATAAAATGATGCATTGAGTTGCACTATAAAACTCTAAGGATTATTATATCATAAATTATCCAATTTGTTGGTCACTAATTGGGTGCAGGTGCAAACACATGCATATCAAGAATTGGGTATAAGGTTGTAACATTGAATGCTCATAGGAAACCAATACTAAATTGGATCAAAACATAGTTCTAATGTTATCCATTTAAAAACAGTTAATTTGTTAATAAACTGCATATGGACTGTGACCATTGTTCTAAGAAAATAACTTAGAAATAGATGGACTGTGGATGAGATTTTTGAAGACTTTTCTTAAAGACACCATCTCTAGGTAAATGGTAAAATTTATATATATTTGACCAATAACATCCCAAAACAATAAAGGAAGATATCCTTCTACTTCACTCTTGTAGACAACATCCATCCCATATAGCATCTTACCAAAGACAACATGGTATTCCATCCAACCTTTAAAATGAAACAAAAAGCAGGCATGTACGAAAGAAAAAAAAAAAAGTCCTAGTTATGAACACAGCCAGCAAATGTCACCATATTATAGTTTACACTTGCTGTCAAGGTGCACATATGTGGCAAATTTAGAATATGGACACCCAAAGTCATGTAATTAGTTTACCCACATCTAAATATGAAGAAACATCTTGATGTACCTTAACTGAGTACCACACTACTTATTTAATATAAAAAACAACTTCAACATGAGGTTATATGCAACAGCAACATGAGTTTATATGCAAAATTCAGTGAAATTAAGATGAGTGCACAAATTTTCAAAAATAATTCAACAAAACAAATTATTCAACAACATGAGTGATAAAAAACTAACAAAAAAATAAAAAATAGATACTAAGATACACAAACTTGCAATAAATATTTAGGTATTTGGGTTTCGTCACACATTCAAGCATTTATTCAAATTCAAAAACAATATATATATATATATATATATATATATTTTAGGATAGAGAAACGAAATAGTGCCCTTTTAAAAAAATAAAACCCCTTAATTGTTAGTCTTCCAAGGAGAGAGAAAGAGATTGGCATTAAGAAAATAGACATATTTGCATATTCCTCTCTCTTGAAATCATATTAACCTGCCCCACTTAAAAAAACAGGGGATATATTGTATGGGTTTTTCTTTAGAAGAAATTGATTCAAGTAGCAATTGAATATAAACATAGCATACACAATAAGAGAAGAAGAAGTTTGTTTGGCAAAGATGTTGCTCTATTTTGACTTTAGAGTTATGATGGTTATGAAAAAGGGTAAGAAAGTGATATCTTTTGCTATCTCCAAGAGATCTAGTACCTGATAACATTTGAATTGTGGGTTGAAGATATTTCATGGGTGCCTAAAACAATGCCAATAAATAATAAAATAGTAACATTTGCGCAATAAAAAACTATGATATCCAAAATTTAGAACTAAAAAAAAAGCATGAAAAATTTTTCGAACAAAAAAAAAATAAAGAAAGAGATATAGAGAGAAAGAGACTAATCTGTCTTCTTTGTTAACTTCAAAGTTCAACCAAAGCCTCTCCCTATTGCCTATACCTTCTTTGTCTACAATATTTTTTCTTGCTATTCTCTCTTGCCGCCTTGTGACGTCACTTGAACAGTGAAAAGGAAATCTAATATAAACTAATCAAATCTAACCCAAAAGCCTAAATTATATTTAACGTCCTAATTTTAAAAACATAAATACCAGCAGCGGGTCCAACAGTCTAACAGTAGCAGTAAGGCTGAAGACTGTGGTAAGACAATCTCACAATGGCGGTTCCTAACCTTTTGATTTAGTAATCTTCTTGCAAAATACCCACCATCTCATCTGATAAAGATCTTTGTGAATTCGTGCTTTGACAAAAGGACGGAAAAAACATATTGAAAAATATGTTTATTTGAGGAAGAAAATAGGTAGTTTAATGGTAGTTAGCTTTGGATGAGTGGGTTTAACGTTTGTGTGAGATTTAGCATCTGGCTTTAATTTTTTTAGACGTGTTTGTTTCATACGATATAACCTTTCACTTTTTAAGTTAAACATTGGATAGTTTTAAATGGACTTTTTTTTCTATATGTCAGAACAACTATATTGATGAGGCCTTGTGATCATGATGAAGATGCAACAACCAACAACCTATTATTGATATAGCATGTCAATTAATAAATCAACCAAATAATTAAACATACTAAGGACACATAAACAAAAAACCAGAACTCTCACTAAATTGTTTGACTTCCTTAGACAATGTAGCTGAAGTCATAGCAAACCCTGAAATGTAATTGATGGGGGAAAAAATTCAACCTCAATCCTAAAGCCTACTTGATGTATTTTAAAACAAAATAAAATTTCGTATATTTTTAATTGAATACAGCATTGGTTCATTAAAAGACGCATATTAAGCTATTATTATTTCTGCACATGCATAAACCTGAAAACTTCATAGCATATCCCATTTTAGAGAAGGAAAACACAACAATACACACAAAATTTTCCATGATTAACATATCATAATGCTTAAATAAAAGAATCCACCCATACATAAAGGCATGGAATATTCATTGATAATTGTCAGGTGGAATGTTCATTGTCAATTTCTACTTTGCTATTCATTTCGAAGTTTTATACTAAAATTCAATTTAGTTTCACGGTGCTTGCTCTTAGATTCATAATTAATTCAATCTGATATTAATGGCCATTTATAAATGGCAATAGAACTTAAAAAAAAAAAATTAACTATATTAAAATCATCTACCACTAAAAACTATAGTATACCTGTATTTTTGTCATATATCCACCAGTTTCAAAACTGGGCAAAGTTGTACATTAAGGAATCAATCCATGAGAATGTGCACATATTTAGACTTTTTGAGGAGAGGCACTAATATTAAAAATTAGATTCACTTCTTCTAAGAGGCATCTAAAATATTAATTAATCTTCATGTTGATCACAGCAATATACCATTAAATAAATATATTGAAGAAAATTCAAATAAAATATATGCAAAGAAACATCTAGTAGAAGTCCTATAAACAAATAGATTAGAATAGAATAAATCATATAAGAAATGTCTAAAACAATACGTACCTGTTTAGGTTCAGATTGTTGTAAAGAGAGAAGCAGCATCCAGCAAAGAAGACATGGTTGGCAGCATAGTATGCAGATTGTAAAATCAATTACAGAATAGCCCATAACCATTTTAATCCTAATATTTAAAACAAAAACAAATAGAAAAAAAAAATCCAAAGACAAATACCTAAATGAAAAAAAATAAATTCTAACCCGAATACCTAAAAATCAAACCAATCCAACCAAATGTCCAAACATAAAGTATATTTAACATTCAATTAAAAAAAAAATTACCGGTGATGGTTCCAATAAAGTAGAAACTATACGTGGTAGTACTGCTTCTACTCAAACTTGGATTGCTTCCAAGGATTTCCCTTTCCACCTACAAACCCTGAAAAAGAAAAGCTTAGAAAGAACCCACCTCATCTCTGTAGAGAAAGGAATTGACATTGATAGATATAAATCCAAAATGCTTGAAATCAAAAAATACGAATAACCAGAAAATATTAAATAAGAATAGTCATAGCTGAAAAGCATTCATCATTGATCCCTGATAAATTAAACAAAAACACCCTCATAATTCACCATTATTTACATTAATAACACTCAAAGCACAAACGGTTACTATAAAGTCAAACTCAAAACTCGAAAACTCACCGTATTAGGAAACTTGAAAGACGATGACCCATCAACGACATCGTCGGAGGCACCCAAAGAAAGCGGTATCTGTATCAGACCAGACTCGCCGACTCCGACCCCGGCACCGCGAGACATGAAGAGTTGCTGCTAGAGCATGATGGCAGCTGCGGCGGAGGACTTAGTAGCGCCGAAAATCTAGTGGTTACGGAGCTTGGAAGCGAGGGTGGAAGAGTCATGGTTGAACTGGTAAGGAACATTGTTGTCAGGGTTAGACGGTGGCACTTCATCGGAGAGGTCTCTAGGCTTGAGGTCCCACGGGGTTTTGGGGTTGAGGTCAGGCCAAGAACACGAAGGCTCCAATAAGTCATCGTGGGTGTTGTTGGGGTCGAAGTGTGAGTTCTGGAGGTGTTGAATCTGAGAGTTTTGGATCTGTGGGGAGCTATATTTCTAATTTGCGTTTGATTATTGTAGAAGGGGAGGTGAACCAGGCGTGTCTGATATCAAAAGGTTTTATTTAGCCCCAAAAAAAAAAATAGCACAACATTTAATGTAAAACACAGATTTTTAGAATGGGAGGTGATCCAAGCGTTTTATTCAAAAAAAAAAAAAAAAAAAAAAAAAAAAAAAGAGAGAGAGGAGGACAGCGTTTAATAAGAGATGGAGTAAAATTAGATTCCAATTTCAGATTTGAATTGAACAATTAGAAGGATAAATCTAGACACATGGCATAAAATTATAACTCTAATTAGAAATTTTAATTTGAGTTTCTCTTTACATAAAATATATTATTATTATTATTATTATTATATATATATATATATATATATATAGATTATATATAAGGACAAATATACAAAATTCAATTATTTTTTAGATTTTAAAAAAATAGATTTTTTTTTTCATCTTTTATCCCCACAGATTTCATTGATAATTGTTATACTATTTTTACAATTTGCCATAGTTTTTAAAATATTTTATAATATTTGTTTTTGAAAAAAAAAATGTCAAACTTGAACTTACATAATATACATCTTCCATATAACTTAATTTTTTTTTTTTCATTTAATTGTTATTCAATTTAATTATATTATCAAAATATTTTTTATTAAACTGTGTATCGTATGGGCATAATACTAATATATATATATATGTAAGGACTCAATTTGTAACGATCCCAAACTGATGTATTGGGTTCGAACGTTAAAGACCCAAATAATAAATTTGTAGAGAGTGGGCTAAAAGGCTAGACCCTGGTCACCGGACAGTGGTTGGTCATGGTGTTCATGGTAATCGTGCAGAGGTGAACCGTGCTTGCCCAAGAAGTCTTTCTCCTCGGCACGGACTGGGAGGCTCTGGTTCTTGGCCTTTTTCCCAACCCCTTTTTCTAGATTGCTTCCTTCTCCTTTTATACTAGCATTTACCCTCCCCCTAACGTCCACGTGTAGGTTCAGCCTTTTAGGGCTGATACTTGTCCTATCAGCCCATACCCAAAGTGGTTGGGGGTGGTTGTAAAAACTGAAAAGTATTGCTCTGTCAAGCGCAGAGTACTTTAATTGCAGTAATGACAGCCTTTTTCTTGTCTTTTGTCGCCACACTGTTCAGGGGTCCTTTCCCCATCACTGCGAAGATGTTTAGCTATTCCTTTGAACCACTCCCATACCATACTCACCCT
Source organism: Quercus lobata (assembly GCF_001633185.2). NCBI lineage: Eukaryota > Viridiplantae > Streptophyta > Magnoliopsida > Fagales > Fagaceae > Quercus > Quercus lobata. The sequence goes on from NC_044904.1 coordinate 33,057,764, forward strand.
TTTTTTCTAGGAGTGCTTTGGGATGCCGAGGACAGAATTGTCATCAGCTATATCTAGGCCATTTGGACTTTCATTATATGTCATCGGCAATGTTTCTCTTCGGCTCGGGCCTTGGGCCCTAATGCAAAGTGGGCCGGAGTCACAAATTCTCTGGCCCCACAATATATAAAACCGAAACTTCTGAAACTTCCATAATTTTCCACGTCATCACTATTTTCTTTTTCTTTTTATTTTAGGTTTTATATCTTATTTATTTATTATTTCTCTTCAACTTATAATTATCTTATCAAGTGTTACAATAGTTTAGTTTAAGTAAAACTCTATTAAATGTATGTTTCAAGAGTTTGAAAATCCTACTTCAACTAAAATTCTATAAAAAAAATTTTAATATTTTTTTAACAAGTTTTATTTTTAAAAAATCTTTAGGGTTTCTTCCTTTCTTGCATAAGAACCCTGTATGGCATCAACACAAACATAAACCTTGATTTTTTTTTTTCTTTCTTGCATACAAACCTCCCTTTACAGCACCAACACAAATATTAAATCTCATTAGTATCTTTGCGTCCCACTCCTCGATGAAGGTTGATTTTCCACTCCTTCTTTGTTTCTTGGAATTATTTCTTTAGTATTTCTTGGAATTGATATATAGATTGCTTTTTCTTTTCTTTTCTTTTCTTTTTTGATGAAAATTGCATCTGCAGGAGTGTTCCTATTGTTGGAAAAATACATGTTTGTATCATATACAAAATATACGTAACGAAAAGTTAATGGATCTACTTCATTCGCAATTGATAACATGTACTATATAAATTTCAAAATATAAGAACAAGAGAGTGTACCTTGGTGCGGTGAAATTCAAAAACCAAAGATTAAGTACTTGGGAAAACTTTAATCTTCACTCCAATTCCACTTGTGCCCAAGAAGTGTAGTTTCTCAATCAATTTATATGTATGTATTCAAGGGAGAATAAAAGAGTGCCCTATACTCGCATACAAACCATTTCATTCTCATCCAAAATTCTGTATGTTTCTCTCTTTATAACTAATTATCTAATTGGGTTAATCTTTTGGGTCATTCCAATTGGGCTTTAGTATGTGGCTTGGAGTGGGACCAAAAGAGAACAAATAAGACTTTAGCTTCAATGAGCCTTGGGCTTTTCTGTCAACTTTTAACAAGTCCAAAGTTACTATTAATTATATTTAATACCACTATATAAATATAATTACACTCTAGGTCTTATTAATAAATTATATCCTAAGATTTTATTGTACGTGCAACTCCTTCATAAAATATTCATAATAATACAAAGTCATGAATGTAGACTACCATTTTGAAAATTACTACATCTTAATCTTTGAATACCCAGTTTAATTCTTTAAGTTATTTTTCATATATTTATGAAATCCAATTTCATAAATATATACTTTGGTAACTCCTTACTAAAGTAGTTAGGCCTAACATTCTGAATAACCAAACTCATTAAACTTATGTCAAGAGAATATTTTATATCTCCGTTAAGAGATTATGAATTCCATATTGAGAATATGTGTTCCATCAAGACTAAATGTGGCTACCCAAAATACTGAGGTTTTGATCGTTACTTTAGATCTTACTCTTGATATATCAAAGCAACCTATACTTCATGATCATGTCCATTATTCTCTCAGAATTAAGAGTTCATGTAAATAGAAATCGTGAGATTTATTATTCATTTGATAGTCGTTAGGAGAATAATAAATCTCACAGCGGTCCAGTTCAATATGTCTTAACTCTTAAAATATATCAACATATCAATTAGAAGTCTGCACTTCCATGATCAAAACAAATCATCTTAGTTGATATGTTATATAGTCTTCGCAGATGAAATGCCCAATTTCATCACCGACTTTGAACTAAAATTCTAACTTTACAAAGAACTTGTGATTTATATCTTCTGTGACTAAATCACATAAATCACATACTATGCATCTCATGGACTATATGATAATGTCCAAATATTCATGTTACCATTATTTTGGATAATAATAAAACAAATTTATTAATTACAACATTAAGTCATACATAACGTCATATGTAGCATCATACAATAGGAGCTATATAGGGTTTTTTTTTTTGTTGTTGTGGTTTTTAGATTGGTGGCAATCAACAGAGAGAGAGAGAGAGAGAGAGAGCAAACTAAGTTAAAGAGCACCATTGTGACTACTCATATTCAATAGTTGGGAACGTTTTATCTAGCAGAGCCTAAACATTAGGTTTAGTACTTTGATTTATTGTATTTTATCCAATACAAATTTTGAACCTGATCTTTTTATTGTAGAACTTTATAATTTAAAATTTAAAAACAAGAAGCATGAAGCAAGAAGATGAACTTCCTAAATTTGGTGGTGAGTCACTACTTCTGTTTATGAAATCAATATTTTGTGTTCATTATGTTGTAGGAAATCATGATTAAAAGTGAACACGTTTAGTATCTGAATTTAAAATATTTTATTCCATTTTGTAGAATTCAATAGGTGTGTTTGAAAGATTGAATTAATCTTAATTAAGTTTTCAATATCTTTTCATTATCCTCTCCTTATATCAATTTCAAATTCTAATCATGTTTTGACAAATGAAGGAGGTGATACTAAATTCCAATATTGTCACCATATTTATAATCAACTTATTGGTGTTTGCTTTTATGAATAATCATTGAATTAGTTATTATTTGTACTATATTGGATGTTTTAAACTAATACTAATTATTTCTACTAGACATTATATTAAATTGTATATTTTTAGAATGATTGAATTATCTTGATTGTCTTTTGTTTTGATATTTGGGTCTCTTTATTTCCATTCAATTTCTATTTTTGTTGGTCCTAACATCTAATTTAAGGGTCTGTTTGGATTGAACTTATTATTGCTGAAACTGAAAACTGAAAACTGAAAACATTGTAGCAAAATAATTTTTAAATGTGTGAAAAGTACCGTGGGACCTATTTTTAATATTTTTAAATGCGTGAACAGTGCTGCTACAGTACGTGAACAATGACGAAACAGTGCATGAACAGTGAAAATTGTCTCTGAACAGTAAAATCTGTCTCTCCTTAAACGCGTGAAAGTGAAAAAAGAAAAAAAAGAAAAGGGAAAAACGTGGACGCAGGATTCAGCAAACGCTGAATCCAAACCCACCCTAAATGTCTGATTTAGCCAATGGCCATAACAAACTCCAATCAATTCTTTTTTAGTTTAAAAGTTTCACCTAATTAGTGGCTAATTGACAAAGAATGAGAAAAACACCGTAGGGAGGTACAAAAACAGCACAAGACTACAACAGAGCTTGGTGGGCTTCAATTTCTATAGTTTCTGCCTCCCTATCGAGGTAAACTGATGTTATTTAGGAATGGAATATCATTTGAGTTATTAAGAGAATAATAATATTATTTTTTACTTTGACATCAAAATCAATATAAATGTTACACATTTATGATAAATAACACCGTGCATTGCACGGGTTAGCAACTAGTTTTTAGTACAAACTTGAACGAAAATTAAACAAAGAAATATTATTTACAGTTGAAGGCTTGAAATCAAGAGGATTGTTCCAGCGTCCTGATTGGTGATTAGACCATCTCATGTCAACATTTTCAACCTCCAAACCTTCAATGTGTTCCATGATGATCCCAGCAATGCTGTGATTAACAAGTCCCTGACATCCTGGTCTGTAATCTATCAATCCACCAGAATAATTTGTCCATCTTCTATAAGTCAGGTTCACATTTATGAATCTCAAATTGTTTAGTAACCCATGTTTAGAACCTGATAAGAATACACCATTTTCAGAATTTGCAGTGATGTTAATAAAAACTACATTTGAGATTGAACCCTCCTTTGCACTAGAGTCTCTTGGGCATGTTGTCACATATATAGGCTCCGCTCTTCCCCACCATGAAGGATCATAGTATCTTGTGCTTATGTTTATGTTTGAGAAGGTAACGTCACTTACATTTCCTACACAAGGTGAATGCTTATTATTTTTTAAGAAAAAAAAAAGGTCTAAGCATCATTGAGCTTAATTTTCCAATCATTCAAGAAAAATTCTCAATAAAACAAGAAAAGCAAGATGAGTGTTACCTCCATCACGTATTTGAAATCCCAGCCCTCTATGAGACTGTACAATTGTGATGTTGTCAAAAATTAGACCCTTGAAATCAAATGAACTAGCACTACCAAGTTTGATTGCTGAAGATTTTGTTCGAATCCAACAGTTTGTCACAATCAAGTTATAAAGGGGGCCAGTGTATGTCTTTGGACAAATAGCATCATCTCCTGTATCGATGTGACACCTTGTAATGACTGTATTATTTGAATCCTCAATATCAATCCCATCATTGTTAGGTGTGTTGAAGTTTCCATAAATCGAAACATCATGAATTGATGTGTTTTCACACCGTACTATGTGCAAGCTGTTCATAAGATACATGGCTATAAATAAGAGTGTTACAATATCAAAATATAGCAATTGACAATATCATAACTGTTTGCACCAAATTGATTATTTTTTTGTAAGTGCTAACTTTCTGTGCATTGTTATGAAAAGGGTTCAATTTGAATAAGAAATGAAAATGAAAATGAAGAAACACTTCATTTGTTTTGGAATAGTTTTTCTATATCTATAATTATCGCAGTAATACACTAATAGAAATATCAATTTTTTTTCTTTTTTCTTTTAGGTAAGTACAAATCTCTACTATTTAAAAGAGAGGGAGAAAAAAAAAAACTTTATTATAGTTTCCCATTATACATTTTGTAACAAAAAATTATTTAAAAGGGAATTTATTCACAACTAGACAATATGGAGGAAAACTAAAGGTGAAGTGTTACCTTAAACTATGAGAGGTCATTTGTAATATTCACCCTAAACCATAAATTTGTACAAGTACAATCAACCCTATTATTTGAGATTATTTTGCAATACCCCCCAAATCAATATCTAAATTAACAATCTCGTTAAATATAAATATATATATATATATATATATCAATTTCTTAGGTTGAACTGTTATTTTATCTATGAAAAAATATATATGAACTCAAAAACTTTATGGAAAGAAAACACACAAGAAGTACAAAAACAATGTGGGTGGTGGAAGAAATATTGAAAGTCAGAGAATAAAAATGCAACAAACATCACCTCTTCCACCATACGATATGTATAAACTACCAATCCTGGAAGAATAGCTAACTTTGAACAACAACAAAATCATTAAAAGGAAGAGGGAAAGCTAAAGTATAATAAGGGTATAGCGTAAGTGTATACGCACCACCAATATGCAGGCTCTGTGAGTGTGATATTCCAAACCCTAACATTCTTACAATCAATGAAACCAACAAGCCTGGGTCTACACTCATCTCCTAAACAAGCTCCGGTGGTGTTCCAACTCACCATCACATTCTTCCTCACATCAAACCTCTTCACAAAACCCAAACCATGTCCATCCACCACGCCTCCGCCAGTGATCCCCACATCACTCGCGTTCTCCGCCACCACCACGTACCATTCCCGCGATTCTTTTGGGTAGTCCTCCATTTTTGTACTACCCAGCAATGTTGCATTTTCTTTGATGTCCAATACGACGCCGGATTTGAGGAACAGGGTTTTGGTGAGGTAGGTTCCGGGAGGGAAGGTAACGTGGCATTGGGTGTGGTGGGAGGCGGGGCAGGCTTTGATGGCGGATTGGATGGCGACTGTGTCATAGTGGAGTCCGTCACCAATGGCTCCGAAGTCAGTGACTGATAGTGAGTGAGGATATTTGGAAAGTGGGAGATGGGTTGTGGATGCAATGGCTGGGTGTGATTGATGGATTGAGATTAAGAGCAGGGTGAGGAGGAAGAGTTGAAGGAGTAATGGCCTTACTGGGATTGCCATTTTTTTGTTTGACCCATTTGATATTGAATCGTTAACTAATTTTTATAGTAGTCTCATTCATTCGTGGAATTGGGTTTATCGTAGTTTATTTACTAAAATGTCTTTCTATTTTAAGGCTTAACTTATCTCTTACAACTCCTTTAGCTACAATGATCCTAAAAGTAAGAAAATTATTGTGAAATGAGACAAGATTAGTAATAGGATATATTTTATGACAATCTAAAAATAAATAAATTTGATAAGAAATGCTAAGTCCACAATACTTTCATAATATTTTTACAATAAATTTTAGATGATAACAAACTATTATTGTGGGGTAAAAAATTATGTCAATAGTGGACCTAGATTATAGCTTGTAACACGTTGTCACCTAAAATTTGTTATAAAAGTGTTGCTTATGTAGGATTTTGAAATCAATTCACTTAGAGTATTAGCATTGGATGTTTTAAAAAAATGCTATTCTAACACACATAAAAACTTACTTTATCTATTTTAGTATGATATTTAACAATACACCATACATCTCATCTCTTACCACCCCTAAAATGGCACCAATATTCTATTTATTATTATTTTTTAATTTTTAAAAAAAAAAAAAAAAAAAACCCCTTACCACAACTCACTCACTAGATTTAAGCAAATCAAGACCACAACTTGCAAAAACACCAAAAGCCCACAACTCAATTGATGCAATTCACTTAATGCAAAAACCCAGCTGCCCTGCCTCCAACTTGATTGCTACGATTCATTTAATGCAAAAATCCACAACTCAAAAACACCAAAAATCCATAACCAATTGCTATGATTTGCTTAATATGAAAATCCACAACTTGCAAACCACCAAAAAGTGATAGCACTGCCATTATAAAAGCACTATGCCAGCGCAAAAACCTTTGATCTCAACGCCTTAATGTCATTGCCAATCAACTTCTTTATAAACATCGTTGCCAAACTAAGAGAATTCAAGTTAGAGAAAGGGAGAGAGACAATGAGAAGAGAGTATTCGTGTGTGTGTGTGTGTGTGTGTGTGTGAGAGAGAGAGAGAGAGAAGGCAAGTGATATGATCCAGACGTGGAAAATAGGATGGGACCCAGCAACCTGATTCAAATTTGTGGGAAAATACTTGACCCAAACCTAAAATTTTCCACCCAAAGTAAAAATGGGTGATCTGTGATTTGACCCATTTTTTTAGGTTAAACCAATCCATATTTTAAAACTTTTTTTTTTTTTGTAAAAAAATAAATTAAATTAAGACAAGGTTGGTCTACTTGTTTGTATTGGTTTTATAATGCAAAACTCGAGCTCAATTAACAAGTATAATGTTATTGCCACTTGATTTTTTTTTTTTTTTAAAAGAAAAAAAAAATATCAATTTTTTTAACGTCATTCAAATATAATGGCCTAAAGAAAACAACTGAGACATTTATCTAGTTGTATGCTAGAGAATCTAAAAGATGAATGATTTTGACTTCTTCTCACTTGGATAACATGATTAGTAAAAAAAATTTAAATGTCAAATAACAATATAAATGCCAAAATAATCTGGTCTCAGTAGAGTAAAAAAACATATATTTGAAATTATAGACATGTTTGAGAAGTATTTATAAGTGTGAAAAAAGTAAATCTAAAGTATATCAATGAAATGACTTAAATTATGGATACTTGGGACTATTTTTTTAACAATCCATAGCCAAAATAAACAGATTTTCAAAATAAAAGATGATGTGTTCCTAGAGTGTATGTTTAGTAACAATGACATGATATTCATAAAAGAAACCATATATAAATAAGTAAATAATCAAACTTTGATCTATACTCCCAAATTGAAACAGAGTGTCAACTACAACACATCTAAAATTAAACACAACCATTAGATTATGAAATTAGTTTTCAAAATTTTAAATCTCTTATATGTTTTTATTTTTTGTCAAATTAACTATTCATTAGGGCATTTGTAATTTCGTTCTCTATTTTGGGATATTGATATTGTGTAGAAGTGAAACTTGTGTGTCTATTTTAATTAGATTTTCAAATTGTAGACTAAACTCCTTTGTATTTGTGCTATTTTGTTTTGGTTAGCAATATTGTTATTTTTATAATTTTATAATTGTTGAACAAATATCAATTTGTTGAGCTAAGCTATTTTGTGATATGGGTGGTAAATTCAAAATAATGTATTTTACACCAAATAAATGTGTTGTATGACTTACCAAGCGGCAAATGCGTGTTTTTTTTTTTAAATAATTTTTTTTTAAAAAAAAGGTTAAAAAAATACGAGTCGACCTGGCATTTGACAATTGAAACATCCAATGGAAGGGATTTTGTAATCTTTGGTGTGCTAAATGCTAAAAATTTAGAATTTAGTATACCCAATGCTAGTGCTTTGTCTATTACTATTACTACTAGCTTGTAACCACATGCATATGCATGGATATACTTAAAGATATACAATAAGAATATAAGATGCATAATATAATTCTTATATATATATATATAATTTAAATACTATTGATAGTCATTTTTATATTTTAACTCTTTAAAAAAAATTATAAGGGTATTATTACGTATAAAATGTAAATTGTCCATGTTTTATTTATTTTTATTTTTTTTCTATTGTGAAGCACTTTTTTTTTTTTTTTTTACAATTCATTTATCCTGGACTCTTTGGTTTTTATACTTAATAACTCACTTGGATGAATATTTATGATGTAGTCCCACATTTGATTCTAAAATTAAGAAATAAAACTCTTTAAGAATAAATAATTTAGGACACATGACGCAAAATTAGAACTCTAATTTGGAATTCTAATTTGAGTTTTGTTGGAGGACTTTCATCTCGGCCCCCAATCAGGTATTGTCCTCTTTGGAAATGGCATTGAGCCTTAGTCCTCAAGGATTTGTTCAATACCACATTGGGGAGAGATGCCTCCCACTCATGCCTTATAAGTAGGCCTGTTCAGGTACCGACCGACACCGAACCGATCCGACCACTTCACAAGCCCACCGTAGGTGTTCAACGCAGTGATCGGCGATGATCTGAACAAACCGAGGGCGTCCGGTGCGGCGAGCGGTGGCTGTTTGGCACTCCGCCGAGAAACCACACCGCACCGGCATATATATATATATATATATATAAATACACACACTATAATTTAACATGTATGTATCAATGTTTACAGTTTTTTATTTTCATGTTTCAGTAGATTGAAGAAAAACCAAAGAAGCCATGAAAGCAAATGCAAGGAATAGGAAGAAGAAGAAAGCGGCGCTGGACTTCACTTAAGGATAGGTTTTCTTTTTTCTTTTTATTATTTTATATATATATAAAATCTGGCACTAAAACTATGTCGTTTTAGGACCTGATATTAAATTTTAATACCAGCTCCAAAACGACGTAGTTTTTATAATCAGATTTAAATAATAATAAAAAAACCTAAGTTTATTTACCCAACCTCTCCATATCTCTCGCTCATCGTCTCATCCGCCTACCTCTTCCAGTCCCAGCCACAAAAGTCTTCATCTCACCTCTCTCTCTCCCCTCAACGTCCGCCACTTGCTGCCGCCGCTTGCTGCCGCCACAACTAGTGCTTGATGCTGCGCTTTTTGGAGTTTCACCCTCTCCTCTCTCCTCTTTGTCACAACACAAAACCCACAACACAAAATCCACCACCATTTCAGCTTTTTATCTTCAAGCACCTCTGTTTTTGCTGCCACCCAGGTCAGATCTTCAAGGTGTTGTCTCTGCCTTCATTTCCGGTGGTTGATTACTCTATTAAACTTCGCAGGTGAGTCAATCGATGGTTAGATTCAAGAATCTTGAGCTTGTTTGGGTTTTAATATTTGGGTTTGTAATTGGTTTTGAATCTTTTGATATTTAGATTTTATCTAAGTTTTGATTCGTGGTTTGAATCCTTGAGTTTTCTGGGTTTGATTTGGGTTTTAGATCTCTCTTCCTATCTGTGTGTGTGATAGACAGGTGGACACCGACCACCGCACCAACTGGAACCGCCACCGATGTTGCCGGAGAACTGTTCCTCAGGCGCGGAGGCGGCTTGGGATTTTAGGAAACCGAAGATTCCGGTGCGGTGCAGAAACGGCCACAAAAACCGGCCGCACCGCACCGTGTACAGCCCTACTTATAAACCTTTGGCCTAAGGATGAGTGTACCACTCATGTATAGTAATGGTACCCTCATCCTTAGGCCACAGACTTATAAGGCATGAGTGGGAGGCGTCTCTCCCCGATGTGGGATTGAACAAATCCTTAAGGACTAAGGCTCAACGCCATTTCCAAAGAGGACAATACCTGATTGGGGGCGTCACCGATTATAATAAAGTATGTAAAAATATGTGGAACTAGAATTACTTTTCTTTATAAAAAAAAAAAAAAAAAAAAAACCTTCTATAGAGAACAAGTTCCTAATTAGGCATCAAAGCATCAGTTTCATCTTGCCGTATAAAATATACCCTCAAAACTTCTAAAGGTTCACAATGGCTTTTTCTTTTTTTCTTTTTTAAAATGACCCTGTAGGGCGAAGAAAAAAAAGTTCACAACAACAGTTAAGTGGTTGCTTGAATGTGTGATTGACAAAAGAACACTTCAAATTATGTTCTTTACAAGTTCACGAAAGTCAGGAATTTTGTAAATGAAAAATAAAAATAAAGAGAGTAAGATGGAGAATAATTTTGATTAGAAATTTTGCGGCTTATCTTGTTGAGCCTAATCAGGCAGACGAATATGTTTGGTCCACAATGATTCCAATATAATACCTGTAGGGGCATTGGGCCCAAGAGCTCGTTATCCATATATACATTAGGCCTAAAGCCCAAGCCGAGGAATTGGGATCGTCCGAGGAGGAGTAAACATTGTCAAGGGAGTCCATGTTAGTAGATGACGAGGTCAGTTTTGGTTATGTTGGCACAAGATGGTAGTCCGAGGATAAATGTTTCCTCGGCTAGTCAAAGCCAAGGTCTGAGTAGTTAACCTGCCGCCAAGGGGATGTTCTAGGAAGTTCTGCTAGTACGGATAAGCATTGTGAGAACAGAGTACAGGGAGGAAGTTCTAAAATATCTAAAGAGAAAGATGCTACCACCGCACTAACTGCTCTGCAGCTAACTCTCTGGCCGCATTAATGTGGAGGTGATACCTAAACAGTGGCTTTCAGCCTTATAACTACTACCTAAATACTTCAAGAAGGTGCTGATGAAACAGGTATCAAGACCAATCATCTAGCCTGCACGTGAAGGGTAGAGATGAAAAAGGAAAAGGATATAAAAGAGGAAGGAAGTAGTGAGAGAGGAGATTGGAAATTGGTAAAGGAAATCACTTTAGCAGCTTAAACCTATTTGTAACCATTTCTAATCAATATATACTAGAACAGACATCCTCGGATTGTGTCGAGGACCAATTTACTTATATTATTCCAGTCCATTTCTGTTTGATTATCTTCTAAAATCCATTCTAACTGTTATCTCATTCATTAGAGCTTAGTTGTCCAACCCACTCTCTACAAATTCATTGTATTGGACTTATTGGGCTTTGATCCAATCGTACTTTGGGTTTAAGGTCCAAAACGTGTCCCTACAATACCCAAGCTTCAACTTGCAAACAAACCGCTGGTAAAACTTCTAGTTCTATGTCCACCCCAACATATATAAGAACCACAAATCAAGCAACTATAACAAAATTCAAACTTTCCTCTTTCTTTTTTCTATTTTTGTTTTGTTTTTTCAATCCACTAATGTTTCCTCATCAGATCTTCACAAAAATAGTACAAACTTATCAAAATATCAACTCATAACAAATTGAAACATAACAATTACAAAAAATAAAAAATAAAAAAAAATAACCAACTAAAAAAAATCACTAAAAAAAACACATATTTATAAACAAAATCACAAAGCATAAACACAATCACATTTTAAAAAAATCCCAAAAAACATACACCAAAGAAATGTAATATGCAGTTGAGTCAACTATAAATGGAAAAGGGTATAAGGAACCAACAAAAAAACAAAAAGAACAAAGAAATTGGGTCCAACTATAAATGAACATAGAAATGAAAAAACAAACCTTAAAAATTGAAACTTGGGTGCTCTATGGGGTGTTACAGAAAGACAGAGATACCTATACAAAGAAAAAATCTGAACTTTTGTTAGTGGAATATATATATAAGCCTGGGATGTTGAAAGGAGACAAACAAGGAGGGATTTTGACAAAAGGGCAGGGACAAACGGGATTTTGACAAAAGGGTAAGGTTAACGGACTTTGTTCTTAGAGAGAGGAGATGACTAAGGGTTTTCTGGCCGCCGATGAAAGGAGTGTCTCCAGTAGAGTGAGGGTTTGGGTGTCTGAATGAGTGGCCGCTGATAAGGGGAGCATCTCCGGTAGAGTGAAGGTTTAGGTGTCTGAAGGAAGAGAGTGTTTGAGTGTGAAAGTGTTTTGTGTTTTGTGTTTTGTGTTTTGTGTTTTTGAAAACATGTTTGAAATTTTGATTGTTGAGAAATCGAGTTTTTGTTACTCGAGTATTATAAACTCGACTTCTACGTGGTTCTATGTGGAAAATTTGTCCACGTAAGTTGTTTCAAAACTCCAGAACTCAAGGATTAATAGCTCGAGTTCCACCATTGAACTTGAGTTTTAAGAACTCAAGATGCTAGTTGTTCAATTTGTTTTGAAACGTAACGACTAACAAAATTCTTAGAGGTTTAAGGTTAAATGGAAAAAAAAAAAATCAAATAAAATATTTAAACGTTATCTTATTTATTTTTGCTACTTCCTTTAAAACGACCAACGTTTTAGCTTTACACTCCAGTCAAAACGTCAGCATTTTCTCCGCCGGTAGTGTTCGTCTTTGCAACGATAACAGAAAATGCAGTGCTCGAAAGATGGTGTTCGTATTTGCCGTACGACATTCCGTTCAGGCAGATGGTTGTGGGCCCGCCACGCTTCCACCAAGTTATTTGTTGGAGGTCGTTTCTAACTTTCACTATTCAATTTATCTTTATCTTTTTCTGAATTTTCAGTATCAAACTCATATTCCTAAAATTGCTCGATTGAGAAATTTATTAATTTAATTGGGATCTATTTGCTATCAATTTTCTCTAGTATATGTTATTCCAGGATGCGAATATAAAATATGCAATAGTTTAAAATTTTGACTGAGCGCACATAATTTCTGTTGGTTTGGGTTCCAAAATGGTATAAATAATTAGGTTCAATGGTTTTAGTGTTCATTTGATATGTTAAGTTTCTGGGTCCTGTGTCCTACACTTAATCAAATGAGAGAGGCCAATTGAATTCTCACATGCCCAAATGGAATACACAAATCAATAGGTTCGGCATAACGAGTTTTTCGGGATCAGGATTCTCTATAGTTAATTCCTTCGTGGAGTTCTTAAAATCCTAGCCAATCATGAGATTAAATTAATGGTTCAGATTTTGGGAGTCTTTTTATTTCCTGGTCTCCTGAGAATATCAGTACTTCATGGCCGAATTTTGTAAGAGTAATGTTAAGTTTTGGATTATAGGACTTTCCTATGATACTAATGAAGCTGTTCTAAAGGATGCTTTTGGACGACATGGCGAGATAATTGAAGGTAATGTAGTAGATTTTTTGGTTGTAACTTATTACTTATAGTTATGCTTATAGGTTTGATGACCATGAATTTACTTGAGGGTGTTATGCTCTTGTCATATTTAGCAGTTAAAGTTATATGTGATCACGTCAGTGGAAGATCAAAAGGGTACGGGTTTGTGCGGTTCACTTCTGAAACTACTGCCACCATAGCTCTAAAAGAAATGGATGGTCAGGTAAATTTACTTTGGCATGATATTATTTATTTATGCCTTACAAAGAGCCCTGTTAAGGGCCTAATCTCAAATCGAAATTAATGTGATTTACTAGCATCTTATGATCCTCTTCAGATGTTGGATGGCAGAAATATCCGTGTGCATTATGCACACCGGGGGTAGCAACTTGGATCTCAGGTACAAGCACTTTGAGGCATGGAGGAAGGTTGGGACTCAGTTCCGCTAACATTTTGTGGCTCTTGCCATGAGATTAATTGATGAAGCTATAAGCTATCTCATCTGTTGGGTAGGTCATTTTTTATGCATTAGAATTTAAAACATTGAAAGGGTACAAAAGTTGCAGTATCACCTTCTAAATGTCAAATAGCTCTTTTCATACTTCCTTGTGCCAATTAAATACTGAAAAAAGAGGAAAGAGTTTTTATGCCTACCTCACTGCTATGGCCATTTGCTTGATGGTGTGATGGAAATCTAGGGATTCAGATCTTTATCTTTGATGGTCGGCCTGGAGGTAGAAACTTATCATAAATTCCTTTAATTTGAGCTTATGCATGTATTTGTATGTAGGTGAACTGTCATGGTTGCATCTCCAAGTCTTCATGTGTTTCAGAAGTAAATGAGAAGCTGGATGCTGCTAAAGGTTTACTCAATTCAGCGGACTTGCTGCTGGATCCTATACATGTGACAGCCTTGGCATATTGTTAACTACAAACAAACAAACCTGTTTCTTAAAGAGACACTTTCAAGAGGATGAATTTTTTCCATCGTTTTTGAGGATTTTAGAATTTGGAGTGTCAAATCTCCCTGTGCTGACAGTTTATCTGTTTATGGAAGTGGTTTATCAATAATTCCTAAATTGTCCATTTTAGCTTAAGGGTTGAGCACATAAAGGGCTCTAAGGTTTTTGAAAGTTTTATATAATATTTTGCATTTAGCATGTTTTATTCGCAACCATATTCACTGTTAGCGGTGAATGAAAACTTATTTTGCTTATTTGAGCAGGGATAGTGGCGTTGAGGCAAATCACATCATGGCCTGAAAAGTCTTAGCAGTTATACCTAGATAGTGTTGATAAATTTATTTATTTCCTCAAGAAATTAAGTGAAATTTGTGTTCTGAATCTTGTATTGTAATACTAATAGCATAATGTTGAAGGTACCAAGTAGGGCAAAGCCACTCCCCATTCCACCTTAATTTTTATTTTTTTTGAATCCGGGCAAAGGTGTGGGAAAAATTTAATGATTTCCAAATTTGTGGCAATTTGAAATACATTTCATAAGTCACTGTACTAATATCCTTTACCTGTACAATTAGTGAGAACTTTAGCCTGCTCAAAATCGGGATAGTTATCCATCTCTTGATGCAGTAACCTCATAACTACGCTTTTCTATTTCCAATCAAGATGTTTTTGCACTCCTTTATCTTAGGGTTTACAGTTTACTACCTTACGGCTCCTAAGATCATCTAGACTTCGGAACACCATTTCCCCCTTTATATTACAAAAGCATAAAAATCATGAGTAGATAAGGTGCCCCACTTCAACTGATCTTTAACTCAATAAGAACCATATCAGTATTTAATAAACACAACAACTTGCTTTTTGGTAAATCATAAGAATCAGACGATATTGCACATTGCTCGTGTGGTGTTACAAGTTCAAACAAGCTAAAAGTTCTGTTCTAGAAAGAAGAAATTAACTAGTATGCATTCTAATTTCCAAAGGAATATGCATAATATTTCTTTCTTTTGGTAGCAAGAAGAGAAGAATTGAAAAAGATTGGGGGCTACTTTGTTTTACAGTATGCTATTAATCATTTGACACTAATAAATCTCAACAGCATTTGTCACACAGATCTCTGCATGGAGAAAAAAAAAAGAGCCTTATTATTTTGAGGTAGCATCCTCTCCAGGTTTTTCAGTCTCTGCAACTTCCACAAATATCAGTCTTCCATCAACTATCTGTGCAAGAGAAAGAAAATAATAAGATAAACTGGCATTTGGTGCTTCGAAGACATTAAATATGAAGTTAAGCACAAAACGCAGCAATGTTGATAAAATTTGAGCTTCTACTGCATATTATGGAAGGTTAAAACTCCAAGTAGTTGCCATGTAGACTGAAAAACAAACAAACAAAATACACTATACTCCAAAATTATGGGATTTCTTTTTATTTTTTATTTTTTTGCTGGATAAGAAAATTTGAGATGAAAAAGCTGCTACAGGCTAATTGAAGTAATGATCTTGGTAAGGCTATTCCCATCAAGACCCTACAAACAAAAGAGATGCAAAACAAAATCTAATACATATTACTCTATAATTACTTTTTTTTTTTTGATAAGTATATTACTCTATAATTACACTTCAGCAAAAATACATAATAACATCCACATCTACTATCAGTCAATCACTAGGGCTTGAACTCTTTTAGCCTTTGTGAATGAAGTAACATAAGTTCACAGGCCTACCTTAAAGACGAGATAAGATTTATTTATTTTAAAATTTTTAATTTAATGCCTACTTACAGTAAATAAATATTCAATAAAAGTCCAACATTATTCTATCTTGAAAATCATTACGAATGATTAAAAATGATGGAACAACATTGAACAGCCATTACGTTCTAACATTTTAAAGCATAATGACCCGTCGCCTCTGACTGTTAAATAAGTACATACGTTCAAAGTTACAGTGCTCCAGAAGTCTCATCACAGGTGAAAGGATATCCTGTGCCTGCTGTATACAGCGGGTCACAGCACATGGGCCCCATACACTGGTGGGGCCCACACGTTGTGAGAGACCTGTTGCATGTAGCGGGCATAGGATATACCTTCTCCTCATCACAGTCGTATTCATGGATTATATAATAATGAAAAATTTTCAAACATAATTAGCCTTAAAAAAAGAAGTGTTACCATGTTTTTGGTTCTGGTATGCATAATGCTAATCAGCAGAAGAATGGAAATCAACTACTATAAACCAGAACGTTATGACAAAAATTTGTTCTCACTTAAATGTGTGCCAATTTATTGGACTTCGTATGTAAGATTTCCATTTAGTACAGATTGGCACAATTTAAATATTTAAGGACAACATAAATGTTTGCCAATTTATTAGACTAAGTACGTAATGTTGAACTTTCTTTTCTTGAGCAGATAAGATTGAATCATTAACATCTTTGAATGATGATATAGACCAACAAAAAGGAAATGAAAGTAAATACTTACATACAGAGATACAATTCCTAACAAGATAAGTTGAGGGTATCTGGGGCTCTCTTCTTCTTTTTATTTTTATAAGTAAATGTTTCAATGATTAAACACAAAGAAGGCGTAATCCATGTACACAGGTACACCAAAATTAAGCACTACAAGTATAACTGTCACGCATCTCAGGCATATGGGCAAAATAGAATAGAGCAGAAGCATTCATTTACTCAAATAAAGATTTAAGGAATAAAAGCTTCAGATTGAGAACAAGTTTTTCACATCCTTTAAATTTCTAGCATTTCTCTCACTCCAAATGCGCCACTCCAAATCACAATATTGCTGCATCTACCAAACCTGCCTTGGAAACTCGCTAAAAGCTCCACAACGCACCCCCCTTGTGGCATAACCCGGTAGGCCCCAAAAAGAAAAAACACCATACTCCAACTCCTCTTAAATGACTGAATATCTAAAATAATTGGACAAGCACTCAAAGCAGAAGGGTGCATCCTTTCTCACTTTCTCCAGGTCCAGACACCAACTACAGTTCTCTGTGGTGATACCAAATTACTAATTAAAAGATCATATGAATCTTCAAAAGTCTAACCCGGCATGAATAAGCTCTTTCATCTAAGTTGGACATTAAAGTTTTTTTTTTGGATAAGCTCAGACTTTGAGCTAAATTCATAGAAGAAAAACCCCTCCATAGCTATTGCAAACCTCAAATTGTTATGTATTGCACTAAAACAAACACGACAATGCATTTGCTCTAATAATAGTTAAATACTTGCAAGAGTGTCAACCTCATTTTCTCAAAGACCTTAGTTATGTGTTTTGACTTAATAAGAATTTCTTCTGATCATCCATTTTCCTTACCTTCATCTTCCCCGAAAATATGATTATGAACCAAACAAACCTTTAAACTACTCTTCCTTGCATTTTCCATAGGTAAACACATCTCAGGCACCCACACAGATGAACTTGATGACCTAAAACTTCACCCTCTTATGGGGGGAAGAGATGCCATTTGGTCCAAATTACTAAGAAAACCAATCAATGATAAACTAAAAAAGAAATTCCCTATTCCTAACTATTGGAAAAACCCCATCAATTTACTAATATACACAACACCCAATCAGTAATTTGAATATTTAACCCAGATATTCTAATAAAACCAGATTAAATTACATATGAATTTGCATTAGAATTAATTGTAATAGTATTTTAAGTGAAATAATTGAGTTCTATAACGCAGAGAGAGAAAGATGATACCCTGCCATTCATGGCCTTCAAAGCCTTCTGAGCCTCTACCTCTGATTCGTATGTGACAAAGCCAAAACCTTTGGGCCTTTGGGTTCTTGGGTCTTTAACTAACCTAGCTACGGAAAAAAGTCAAAACAATCTCAGAGAGCAAAAACCAACCAAATAATATTCCTCACACACAAAAACTAAAAACAAAAAAATCAGTTACTTGCACACATAACATACCTTCTGTAACTACCCCAAATCGCGAAAACAACCTCTTCAGATGTTCATTTGTGGTGTACGATGATAATCCTACACAGACAACAGCAAGAATTAAAACCACGGCTCTGAACAAAACCCACATGTGTGTATCTGTGTGAGAGAGAGAGAGAGTACTGCTAACGAATAGCTGTGAGTTGAGTTTATTAGCCATCTCAGTTCCAAGTTGGTGTTCTTCGTGCAAGAGTTAGTGTATGTATACATTGGCGTAGGTCATAGAAACGATGTTTGAAGGGTCGTTTTTTCACGTTTTAATTAAGAGTGTGAATTTGGGAGTCTTTTGGCTTAATATATTGCTAAATTCGAAATTTATATGCGTTATAGATCCAACTTATTTAGTGAAATAAGGAAAGAGAGTGAATTTCAGCAACGGTGTTATTGAAATTCAACAAAAGTAAGTGTAATTCCTCTCCTCGCTTGTAGGAGCTCTCTCTCTCGTTAGTGCGAGACATCTCTCCCTTAGGGTTCTAAGGGGTTGAATTTTCTTTCTTTTTCATTGTGACGCTACCATGGCAAATGAAGTTTCGAGCATACTGGAGAACATGCGACTGACTACAGAAGAAGAGGAGACTATTGAGATCCCGGATGATGGAAGGAAGGAAGGGCTGGAGAATTGTGCGCTTAGTCTAATTGGGAAGTTCCTCACTTGTCGTCCCTTCAATAAGAAAGCGGCTATTTCTACATTGAAACGAGCATGGGGTTTAGAGGAGGCAGTCCAGATTGTTGAGGTGGGCACGAACCTGTTTCAACTCAAGTTCCACTCTAAGTTTGAGATGACTAGGGTGCTTAAGGGTGGGCCATGGTCGTTTGACAACCAGGTTCTGATGCTGCTTCGGTGGAAGGCGGGGATGACGGCGGAAAACGTTAAGTTTGAATCCGTTCCTCTATGGATACAAATATGGGGCGCCCCTTTCGATATGATGTCGCCCAAGGTTGCAGAGGCGGTGGGGAGTAAACTGGGGTCGGTGGTCGAAGTGGAGAAGAATAGGAAAACGGAGGGGCAGAGCTACTTTATGCGGGTTAAAGTTGCGGTTCCATTATCAAAACCGATTCGAAGGGGTGCATTCTTGGCTGGTTCAGAGGGTGAGCGGCATTGGGTTACCTTCAGGTATGAACGGCTTCCACTGTTCTGCCATCATTGTGGCTTACTAGGACACGATTTAAAGCATTGCGCTGCATACTTTAGTGCAACTAAGAAGGAAGGAGAGATAAGCTGCCAATACGGTGATTGGTTGAAGGCGTTGGGTGGGCGAAATCGTTCACCTCCTCGTCGGAATAATGTCAGGGAGAATGCCACTGGGGAGTTTCACCGGGATGAGAACTGGACTGCTCAGGCCAGTCATGTACAGGAGGCGGCGGACGGTAGGGATAGGGTTTCAAACCCTAGTGAACAAGATACGTTACTTGCGGATTTGCCTAACGGACATCAAGGAACAGAAAGGAAAGTGGCTGATGTGGCATCCGAAATTAATGGGATGGAATCTACAAATAAGGAAGGGCCGGGTTGTGGGGTAACTGATACAAGGAGCATGTCTTTTAGTTCAAAACCGGGGTGTGGTACTGAAGGAGAGGAACACATGCACGTGGCTGGAGTGGACTTTGGAATTGGGCCTCACAGCCCAAAAACAAAAGCAACGTGGACTAGGCTGAGGCGTATGGATATTGGGCCGGTGGAATTAATAAAGGAAGGGGCAAAGTCTGTATTGGGGAAAAGAAGTACACATAGAGAAGAAACCAGTCAAAATGGAGAGGAGCAAATTGAAGTAGTGAAGAGAGGGAGAAGCAATGTGGATCTTAATTCAAAGGAATCGGCGGGGGTGCCCATGCACCCTTGCCGATCACAATGAAACTTCTTAGCTGGAACTGCCAAGGGCTTGGGAACTCTTGGACAGTTCGAAGCCTTCACAAGTTAGTGAGGGATCAAGCTCCCACAGTCTGTTTCTTAATGGAGACTAGACTAGATAAAGATGGTTTTGCTAAACATGGTAGAGAGTTGCCCTTTCAGAATAAGTTCATTGTTAAAAAGCCTCATTCTGGGGGGGGATTAGCACTGTTGTGGAAATCTGAAGTTCGGTTAGATGTTATTAATTTCACAGATAATCACATATTAGCGAAGGTGGTAGAGGATGATGGTTTCACTTGGTTTTTGACTGGGTTGTATGGGTGGCCAGAAGCTAGTGAGAAGAAGAAGTCTTGGGCGCTTTTATCTCATATTTCCTCGTTTGTGGATGGGCCGTGGTGTTGTATAGGTGATTTCAATGCAATTTTGCATCAGTCTGAAAAGCAGAGTAGACATCCACCTTCGTATAAGCAGATGGAAGAGTTTCAGGCAGCTTTGGAGTTGTGTCATCTATATGATTTGGGTTTCCAAGGGTACAAATTTACTTGGAATAATAAAAGACCGGGGGCAGCTAATACTAGGGAGAGATTGGATCGAGCTGTGGCAAACCGGGAGTGGAAAGAGAGGTTTTCAGCTAGCACTCTTATCCACGGGTTCAGTCATGCATCTGACCATGTCCCAATTTTTCTCCAAACAGGTACAGACCGTGACTTCAGGAGGAGTGGGCCTCGGGGTTTTAGGTTTAAAGAATCTTGGCTGATGTGGGATGATTGTGAAGATGTGGTAATGAATTCTTGGACTCATTCGGGTGGTGAGGTTGCTGGTCTAAGTGCAACGGTGGATAAAATTAAGGAGTGTGGGGCGGATTTACTGGCTTGGGGGTCGGCCAAAACAGCTCCTGCTGTGAAAGAAATAAAGATGTTGACTAAAAAGATCAAGAAGATGAATGAAGAAGAGTTAACGGAGGAGAGCAGGGAGGAGGTGCTTGTAGCAAGCAAAAAATTGGATGATCTACTTCTTAAACAGGAAATCTTTTGGGCACAACGTTCTCGGGTATCCTGGCTGAAGCATGGAGATAGGAATACAAAGTTTTTCCATTCGAAAGCTTCTCAGAGGCGCAAGAGGAATTTCATTCAGGGTATTCAAGACCAACATGGTAATTGGGTGGAGGATATTGAAGAAGTGGCGGGAGTGGCTGCTAATTATTTTGAGACAATTTTTCACTCAGGTACTTGTGAGAGAATGGAAGAATGTCTGAACACAGTCCCTCAAAAGATGACTACAGAGATGACAGAAGAGTTGATGAGGCCGTATAGTGTCAAGGAAGTAATAGCAGCATTATTTCAGATGGGACCGACCAAAGCTCCAGGACCTGATGGTATGAATGCTCTTTTTTACCAAAAGTTCTAGCATATAGTTGGTAATGATGTTTGTTCTGCTGTGTTGGATTTTTTGAATTCTGGAACAATGTTACCTGAAATTAATTACACTCATATTGTTCTTATTCCAAAAGTAAAGGTTCCGGTGAAGATGACAGATTTCAGACCTATTAGTCTGTGTAACGTAATTTACAAAATTATTTCTAAAGTTTTAGCTAATAGACTGAAAAGTATTCTACCCCAGTTGATCTCCCCCACCCAGAGTGCTTTTGTGCCAGGAAGACTTATAACTGATAATGTGCTGCTTGCTTATGAAACCTTACATGCCATGCATGGGAGAAAAAAGGGGAAAAAATGTGCTCTAGCTTTGAAACTTGATGTCAGTAAGGCTTATGATCGAGTGGAATGGGATTTTTTGAAGGGTATGATGTTTAGATTGGGATTTCCGGGGGTATGGATTAATAGGGTGATGAGCTGTGTCTCCACTCCTTCTTTTTCAGTTCGGATTAATGGTAAAGCATATGGAAATATTATCCCTTCAAGAGGGCTCCGCCAAGGGGACCCTTTATCACCTTACCTATTTCTTTTATGTGCAGAAGGTTTTACGTCTTTGCTTTCCAAAGCAGAATCTGAAGGGCGGCTTCATGGGGTCCAAATATGCAGACGGGCTCCATGTATTTCACACTTGCTTTTTGCTGATGACTCCTTAATATTCTGCCAAACAAGTCAGGAAGAAGTGCAGGTGGTCTCTGATACATTGCAATTGTTTGCAGAAGCTTCTGGACAATGCATTAATTTTGAGAAGTCATCTGCATATTTTAGCAGCAATACTTCTAAGAGACAAAGACAATGGATTAAACAAGCTCTGGGAGTAAGGGAAGTGGATAGATTTGATTCTTATTTGGGGCTACCGACTTTGGTTGGAAGGGCCAAATATCAAACCTTTGCATATCTTAAGGAACGGGTGTGGAAAAAACTTCAAGGGTGGAAAGGCAAATTGTTATCTCGTGCTGGAAAAGAAGTTCTAATCAAGGCAGTGGCACAATCCATCCCAACTTATACCATGGGAGTCTTCTTACTACCGGTAAAGCTTTGTAATGAATTAAATGCACTTTGTTCACGGTTTTGGTGGGGGCAAACCGGAGATGAACGGAAAATTCATTGGAAGAGTTGGAAATTTCTGACAAAACCAAAGAATGAAGGTGGGATGGGTTTCTAGGATATTAGGAGTTTTAACCTAGCTATGCTAGGAAAGCAAGGGTGGAGGTTGACTCAAGACCATAATTCACTGCTAACGAGGTGTTTCAAGGCCAAGTACTTTCCAAGATGTAGCTTTCTGGAGGCAGGAGATTGTCCTAACAGCTCCTATGTTTGGAAGAGTGTGTTGGCTGCTCAATCTATTCTACAAACAGGGTGCTATTGGAGGGTGGGCACAGGTTCCTCAATCCGAGTAAAGGAAGACAGATGGATACCGAATCATCCTGAGAATAAGGTATTGTTTCCAACTGAAAATGATGAATGGGAATGGAGAGTCTCAGATTTAATAGATTGGAATGTGCATGAATGGGATAAGGAGAAGATTAGTATATGTTTCAACCAGTTTGATGCAGAGGCAATTTTGAAAATTCCATTGAGCAGGAGACATGTACAAGACAGATTGGTCTGGAAGTTTGGGCGTAAGGGGAAGTATGAGGTTAAGTCGGGTTATCAGGTGGCTCGCATGTTAGATGACGATTCCAATGGAAGGGAGGAAAGTTCTGGCCCAAGGAGAAACCGTTGTCTATGGAATAAACTTTGGCAACTCCATGTGCCTAGTAAAATCAAAGTTTTTGGCTGGAGGGCCTGCCTGAATATTTTGCCATCAAAGGTGAACTTAGTTCGACGGCAAGTGTTGCAAGAAGACAGGTGTGATTTATGTAGACAGTGTCCAGAGACGTTGGTTCATGCAATTTGGGATTGTGGTGCTGCTAAGGACGTTTGGGCTGGGTCCACTGTGCGGATACAGAAGTGTGGTGGGGAGTTTGATGATTTTATGCAGCTTTTTCATGCTATGATGGCCAAACTTTCAGTGGAAGAGCTCGAGACTTTTTTAGTCCAATGCTGGCTCATTTGGCATCGTAGAAACTTGCTGGTACATGGTGGCTGTATGCAACACCCTATGCAGTTAAACAAGAGAGCTACAGATTATCTAAAGGAGTACCGTGAGGCTCAGAGCTCCTTGGCAGTTGGTTCAGTCTCTGCTGATTTTCTGCAGAACTGGAAGCCTCCAATGGGTCAGCTATATAAGCTGAATTTTGACGCAGCTATCTTCGCTAATAGTTCAGGGATTGGTGCGGTGATCCGGAACGCTGCTGGGGAGGTTTTGGCAGCTCTTTCTGCAAGGGGGGCAGCGGTGATTGACAGTGAAGAAGCGGAAGCGATAGCCTGCCGGAAAGCTCTGGAGTTTGCTATTAATGCAGGCTTCTCGGAACTGGTTGTGGAAGGGGATAACTCAGTAGTTTTGTCCTCTGTTTCATCCATTCATCAGGACTGGTCGCGATTGGGTGTGATCTATGATGATATTAGACACTTAGCAGCAGGTCTTCATTATGTTGCTTTTAATTGTATTCAGCGTAGTGCTAATTCAGTAGCCCATTCACTAGCTAGATATGCAAATGTTGTAGATGAGGATGTTGTGTGGTTGGAAGAGTCTCCACCACCAGCACTTGATGCCTTGTATTTTGATTCTTCTTCGCTTAATGAATGAAGTTTGACAGGGCTTTCAAAAAAAAAAAAATTCAACAAAAGTATGAGAGAGAAAGAGGAAAAGTGGGAGAGTGAAATTTTTGAATTTCGGCAACGGTGTTACCGAAATTCCTGCTGCCTAAATTCTCTGCCCCCAAAAAAAACCAATTGCGGCAATGTCATTGCCAAAATAGGGAAAAAAAATTGGTAATTGTGGCAATGCCATTGCCGAAAATGGGAGGGAAAAAAAAATTGGAATGGAATTGTGGCAATAGCATTACCGAAATAGGTGAAAATTTTTTTTGGCAATTGTGGTAATGTCATTACCGAAAATGAGAGAAAAAAAAAATTGTGGTTGCCGTTGGGGAGGAATTTAAAAAAAAGTGTTACATTCACAATATTTTTACAACATTTTCACAACAAATCACAGGTAATTAGTTATTATTAGTTCAAATTTGAATTTAACACTAAGATTAATTTTTTAATCCAACAATAACAACCTGCCACTTAAAATTTGTTATAAAAATATTGTAAAAATTGTGTGCACTTATCATTTCTTAAAATATATATATATATATATATATATTTTTTTCACCTATTTCGGCAATATCATTGCCACAATTCTATTCCTCTTTTTTTTTCACATTTTCAATAATGCCATTGCCACAATTCTATTCTTTTTTTCTTTTTTTTTTAAGAAATGATAAGTGCACACAATTTTTAAAATATTTTTACAACAAATTTTAAGTGACAGGTTGTTATTGTTGGATTAAAAAACTAATCTCAGTATCAAATTCAAATTTGAACTAATAATAACTAATCACCTATGATTTGTTGTGAAAATATTGTAAAAATATTGTGAACGTAACACTTTTTTTTTAAATTCCTCCCCAGATTTCGGCAACCACAATTTTTCTTTTTTCCTCCCATTTTCGGCAATGACATTGCCACAATTGCCAAAAAAAAATTTCACCTATTTCGGCAATGCCATTGCCACAATTCCATTCCAATTTTTTTTTCCCTCCCATTTTCGGCAATGGCATTGCCACAATTACCAATTTTTTTCCCCTATTTCGACAATGGCATTGCCGCAATTGTATTTTTTTGGGAACTCACACTTCAAGCACACAGGACACACTTGGGCAGGGAATTTGGGCAGCAGGAATTTCGGTAACACTATTGCCGAAATTCAAAATTTGCTCTCTCCCACTTTTCCTCTTTCTCTCTCATACTTTTGTTGAATTTCGGCAACACTGTTGCCGAAATTCACTCTCTTTCCTCATTTCGCTAAATAAGTTTGAACAATACCTATAACGCAAATAAATTTCAGATTTAGCAATATTCAGCCAAAAGACTCATGAATTTGGTGTATAATTCATATTTTATATCATTCAATAAAAGATTGTCACATCAGTATTTTACTTAAAATTCAATACATTTTACCACACCTAACAACATCTCAATAAATTCTCAATTTGGTTGGATTTATATATGAATATTAGAATTGACGGGACGTGATTGTGCTTATTCTTAAATTTGTAATAAGATGATTGACATATTGGGATTGGAGAGGTAAAATATAAGTTTTACACCACATTCTTACAGAATTTAATCTCTTTAATTAAACATACATGATGTTAGGCTTGTTTTCACATTAACTACTCATGGTTCAAAAGTTGGCACTTTGATTACTGAGATTAGTTCCATTAGTCTTTTGTAACCCACATCTTCATTTACCATTAAAAAAATACATTTTTAAACAAAAATAAACATAGCACAAATCAACTTTATTTTGTGAAAGCACTAGCTTTTTGGAATCAATTTTCATGAGCCTTTAAGAATTTGGCTGCAAGCTGAGTTCCAAACTAAGGTTTTATGGGTTTTGCTTCAAAAAAAAAAGGTTTTATGGGTTTCCATGATTTTGTCCTATTTTTGTGATCAAAAACTTTTCGGCCTTTTCAACCTCTGTTTGGCTCAAGCAAGGTACCATTTGAAAGCTTATGATGTTTACTTTCAAAAAATGTAAACTTTATGACTCAGATTTTCAAATTGTGCAAGCTTGATGTTTCTAAAAGTAGGGTAACACACAAATTTTATTTGGAAAAATCCGTCTTTGATATTATGATTTTTTTTTAAATCAATTTGAAAAAAAATTTAACAATTCAAGCTTACCAAATTGAAATTTATCACAAGTCCGTCCCAACAACTCCTTATTTGGGTCAAACCAAGGTCATTTAATCACAATGTAATTGAGATTAAATTACATCAAGCTTTATCACACTTCGTCTTGAAAATGACAGTGTTGGACATTTTTTCACTGTTTTTGCAATATCTTGATCGTTTTAAATCCGATCTAGGCCCATGAGCTATCATTCTAAAGAGGAATTCAAATGTCTACAATATGAGCTCATATTCATCCCAATCAAGCTTCATATTTTTGGTCAAATTAAGGTAAAGCTCAGGCTGACTATGGTCAAACTTTGAAAAATGTTTGGAAATGTTAATTTTGATACAAAATGATGAAATTTGGAAATTAGGTGAATTTTTTACTTTGACCATGAGTCAACTCGGTCAGAGTTTGCTTGGCATGGGCATTTTGGTCATTTGGGCCATATAAATCACCTCCCTACAATAGCCCCCCTAATCTTGTGCCCATTTACTTCATGGGACGAGATTGTGGCAAGAATCCTAAGGGTCATTTCAAAATCTCCCATCTAACATCTATTGTAGGGAGGTGGTTTATAGGGCCCAAATGACATTAGGTCATGAGCTAAAATGAGCCCAATGCATGCTTATTTAAGAACAGACCTCCCTAAAAGACCCATACCTCAGACCACGGACCAAATGGTGCATCATCATGGATCCGAGGATAAGTTCATCGAGGACCTTATCCAAAGTCAAGATCATTGCTGAGCTAGTAAAACCAAAATGCCTGCCGAGCTTCTGAAGAAGAATTCTGGAACTTACAAGATTATCCAAGGACACCTACTTAAGCTTCTTGATAAATCTACAGTCACCTGCCTGGCACAATCGCATTTAATGATGGATAATTGATCAAAACAAAGAAAGAAGCCCCAAAAGTCTCCATTCATCATGACATTGAGGAAAGAAAAGCCTGATTCAGAAAGTTGCCAAACTGTACAGGGACATCTTATGTTGGAGAAGAAAACATGGCAAATATAAGGGAGGATAAGAGCAAAGAAGAGAGGAGATACGAGAGAAAAAAGAGAGAATAGGAGAGGAGATTGGTTCTTGAGAAAAAGCTTGTACTATTGTTCCAAAAATCTTATGAATACACCTTTTTACGTGGTTTTTACGTATAATTTCGTGGTTCTTGTTCAAATCTACCATTGTGGATTATTATCAACCCATAACATAAATTAATTGTGATCCTAAGCTCGTTTTCCAAGTTGAGCCACGCATAGTTGGTTTGGTGATTAAAAAAAAAATGTTTCTTAATTCATAGTTCAATACATCTAAAATTAAATTCTCTTATATGATTATATGAATACTTTAGAAAAAAAAATTATATATTATATTTTATTACAAAATAATCAAATATTCTTGCGCATCGTGCAGGATTGCAACTAGTTATATTAAAAGAGTTAGTCTCACACTAAAAAGAAAAGAAGCAAGAAGGTCACTCCTTATAAAAAGAGTAGTTGCGTAGTTTTGTTGTTTTTGTATGAGAATTAGAAAAAAAGTTGTCTCATGAAAGAGTTAAAGACTAAGCTTTCTCTAGCGTTAGTTTGAGGGCACCTCAGAGTGTATTAGGTTTGGAGTTAGTTTCTATTTAAGAAATTTTTGTGAGAGTTGATGTGTGTGTGGCTGTAGCCTGTAATTCCTCTTATTGATAGGGTGTTGTGCATGAGTGTAGGCTTTTAGAGTTAACTAAAACCACATTAATTTTATTTTTGCGGTGCTTTCGATTTTATTATTTAGCGCGTATTTCACAAAAATACTAAACCATGTTTCCCCACATACAACTCTCTCTCTCTCCCCAACTATCATCATCCATATCCAAAAGCACATTGAAAATCTTCTTTTACACCTCACATTCCTTCTTTCACTCCACTTAACTAAATGCCCTTCTCAAATAAGGAAAATATTTATCATTAAGAAGATCTAAGTTGGTTGAAAAGCAAGGGTTTGACCAACTTATTGTTGTGCACAACTGGACATGCTTTCTCCCCCTTCACCACAACCGAGTTTTCCCCTTTAATCCAAAGTGCACATGGAAAGACTTAATATTGGTTTACTATTCTATTGTTGCTGGAATTATGGTTGTGTTATTGTTTAGTTCAGACTAATTATTGGCCTTGTATTGTTGAATTCTTTTATATGCGATCATTGTTGAGACTAATTTCTTATTATCATGTATTGTTTTACTAGTGGATTTTGCTTATTATCATGTATTGACTTATCATTGGACAGGGATTAAAGACCACCTATCACACGTGTCTTGTTTCTCGGATTTTCAGCATGGCTTATGTTGGGTGGAAAAGGTGCACTAGTAGTCATTGGTCTTCTTTTGGCTAATGTCTAGTTCCAAGCTTGACCCCTAAAAATAAAGTTGGGTCTATCAAGGCTGTCCCTCCATACTCTATTGACTGACACATAGCCTTGCACAAAGAAGGCCCAACACCATCCAAGAAAGCCCTCAAGAATTAAACATACTAGTGTACACAAGAATTTTTACTCGTCTTGCTGCAAAGTTACATGGGTATCGGGTATGGCATCATGGCATGTAAGCTTGGTCAACCTGGTGTTACGAGTGTCGTTGAACAGACTTGAAACTTACAAGCAATCGAGGAAATACAAGAAATGTAAATTGCTGCCAATAGAACACAAAGTTGGATTGAATATGTAGTGCAAAACTGAGCAGAAGATCGAGAACCAAAAATACAGCCGAAAAAGAATTTAAGATTTTTTGTTGAGAAAATTCATCCGCCCATGGACCTCACAAGATATATATATTACTAACAAAGAAGGGTTCTTGTTATAGACTTTTTTAATTAAAATTGTGACTATCTTTAAGAACTAACAGTTTCTGATTGACTAAATTGCACACCCAGTTCCTAATTCCCTAAGCCAATATTTCAGAGACTGCATACAGCTAATAGACTAATTACACTTTCTTTTTTATGAATGACTAATTTTTACACCCTTTTTTTATGAATGACTTAATATTACACTCTTGGCCCTATTTCGTTGGGTATAAAACGAAAAGAAATAGATACATAAAATTGATAAAAATCCCAAAGTTGTGACCTATATCTCGACTAATTGATGTCATTTTTTTTTTACTATGAACTAAGACTCAGTTCTCCACAGCTCAAGTGTGCTACTAGATATTCATTCTACCAACAAAACATTCACATATACGTAACACGCTTCACTTCGCCAAGCAATAACCAATTTACAAACTAAAACAACACTTTAATTCAAAACAGTAACCAAAATAATAAGAGGAATATTGAAGAACGCAACAATTAAGAAAAAGCTATCCGATTTCATTTCTACCATAGACATAATTTGGATCGAGAAGATCCATATTGTTCACATACAGAACAGATTCATAAACCACATATTCAAAAACCAAAAGAAGAAGCATTCATTCATCTACGAAACCCTAACCCTAACCCTAGCCAAATAAACACATTCAAATTCCATAAATCACAAGCAACCACCACACTTCAAGAGCTAGTAAACTTAGTCACCGCCTTGGTCCCCTCAGACACGGCGTGCTTAGCGAGCTCACCGGGCAAGACCAAGCGAACCGCGGTCTGGATCTCCCGAGAAGTAATGGTTGGCTTCTTGTTGTAGCGAGCCAATCGGGAAGCCTCCTGAGCGAGCTTCTCGAAGATATCATTGATGAAGCTGTTCATGATCCCCATGGCCTTGCTGGAGATACCGATGTCTGGGTGAACTTGCTTCAAGACCTTGAAGATGTAGATCTTGTAAGTCTCCACGCTCTTCTTCACGCGCTTCTTCTTCTTGTCTCCGGCGCCAGCTCCGCCTTCCTTGGGGAGCTTCTTCCCGGCCTTCGGCTTCTTCTCCGCCGGAGCCTTCTCGGCGACGGTTGATTTCTTCTCCTCTGCCGGCTTCTTCTCGGCGGGCTTTTTCTCAGCTTTGGGAGCCATTGGGAATTTCTTGGAAAGTGAAAGGGGTAAAGAGGAACAGAGAATAAAAGGACTTTTGATTGAGTATTGAAGAAGCGGTGTGAGATATTTTTTGTGTGTGGGGGAATGAAGGCTGTGAAGGGTTTATATAGAAAAGAGAGTTTGATTTCTATTGGATAATGGGGTCTTCACGCGGATCGGTGACGTGGAATGTGTTTTGCGCCGTTAGATTGTTTGAGAATTGACGGATGTGGCGCGTTATAGAATGCGGAGTTTGGGGTAGTGACGTCGTTTTTGGTGTGGATCGATGACTTGGATTATTTATGACCGTTGGATGGAGGACTGGAGAATTGACGGCTGAGATGATTATTTTAATTTCGTGACTTGTTTTTGGTCGCGCGGGCACATCTTTGGTTTTTGGAATTTGGAGTTTGGGTTTTGGACTAGCGCGGTAACCTTTGAAAATTAGCAAGCGCCTTTTTTTTCCTTCATTTTTCAGTTTCCACCAATAAGCAAAATTAGCTTTAAGAACTTTGAGTTTCTCAAAAAAAAAAGCTTTAAGAACTTTGAACTTTGAACTTTGAAATTATCCGAGAGGCATTTTTGGAAAATAAAAAGTGAGAGCAACATTTGGCCACTGATACAATATAAATTTTAATGAATTCCAATTAATTGCACTATTGGACTGAAAAAATCATTTACCGTTCAATGAATTTTTAGCACAACAAATAAAAATAAACAACCTATAATTGAATATTATTTATATTGAAAAAAAGACTATTATGTCTTGATTTAATAATGAAAATTAATTATCATAAAATGGACACTATGTTCTATCTATGAAAAAGATAAAATAAATTTATGTTCTATCTATCTAAAAGATAAAATAAATTTAAGTGAAATTGAACTAGCAAAAATTGATAAATTCATTGCTCAATTCGTGAAAATATAACTTTTATTTAGATAGTTACAATATGCAGCTCTTGAGCTCCAACCTTTTTTTTCCTAAACTTCTATGCACTTTATGTATAAAAGTGTACCAATTAAGTCACAAGATTCTTGGTAGTAATAATTGAACTTAAATATTAAACGTTTTCTTCCATTATATGGTTTAACCCTCTCCTTTTTCTTTTTTCTTTTTTCTTTTTTCTTTTTTTTCCTTTTTGACATATTACAAAATAGGCCTAGGGGCTAAATCTGCAAATAAGCGAGGTCATGCCACTAAGATTGTAGATCTTGGATCTCTTTATAGATGAAAGAGTCATTTTTTTATGACTAATTATATATCAACATGCTAAGCGCAACTCACCAATGAACAATATCTAATTGCATAACTTGTGCTACAAATAGGATGATCAGCCAACTTGTCTATTTGCTAAAACAGACCTGATCTAACCCAACCTATCAGGTTAGGTCAATTTTCAAGGGTTAGTAGATTGTGTTGGATTGTTAAAACTTTTTTTTTATGGTGGGTTGGGTTGGATATGGGTCAGCAGATTCATAAATCTGCCTACCCCAACCCAATCCACGTATATTTAAAAATATATATTATATAACTTTATTACTTACTCTTTTATTTATTAATTGAGTTTGATAGAACTATATAATATCCTACAACTAAGAATAATAAAACTAGTTCATGTTTATTTGTTTCTTAACTGAATTGAGATAAAATTATTTGATATCTTGCTAACTAAAATGCAATGTCATTTGGTTTAATTATTTGTGTTAGTTTAAACTTTGAAGCACTAATGAGATCATTTGTGTTAGGTTGGTGCTATACTTAGGTTTGTTAGGTTATAAATTTGCTCTTATTTATGTTAATGTCATTCTGATGCTTGTTGATGCCCATTTTTTATAAAATGGACACAAAGATCCAACTGCAAAAAAAAGCCTAAATCAAGTGAAGAAAGAGAAAGGAAAGATTAGGGAATAAAAGCAAAACAATGGGGTAATGCCTCTAAGGCCCAAAGAGAAGAAATACCCATAAAGAACAAGGAATAGAACACATTGGCCCATAGGCAATGTGGAAGAGCCAGTCATGGTGGGATGACCCTCTTCAAGAGGAAAGAAAGTGAGCTTTGAATGGGCCCAAGGAAGAAGGGAAGGGAAAAAGGCCCAATGGGCCAACCCACCAATAACTGGTAGGGAAAACAATGAAGGAAATACTTTGAAGGGCCCACAGGCCCAACAAGCTCACGTTGTTTTCCATAAGAGCAAACATAAGTAGAAGGCCTTAGCCTCAAGAAAGAATTTAAAAAATAAATAAAAAATAAAATCAAATAGTCGCTGCAGAAATTGCATGGGAAGGAAAGAAAACAAAACATGAAGCAATATGACAACAATGCTATGGCCCAAGCACCACCAACCTGTACCCAGCCAATGCAAGGGGGGTGGACCCATGGTTGAGAGAATTACAAAAGGTGTAGTTTGGTGAAGGGGAAAAAAGGTCTATTTTTGATATCTTCCCAAGACCTCTTTTAGGATGCTCCGATGGGAAAGCATTTTTGCCCAAAATAGATAATAAACCGACTAGGACCACTTGGTGTATGCTAGAGAGATTGGTAGAGAGAGAGACATAGTGTAACGATCCAAGGAAAAGCGCTAGCCACATCTGTATTATACCTCAAAAGGACTAGTCACAATTAAGATTCTTTGCAGTTGTTAATAAAGCCCAGATCTACTAAGTAAATACCCGATATGGGACTCATCATACACCCACACACATCACACAATTAATCAAATTGGGGTATTACAATCTCTCCCACTTAAATCCCTAACATCCTCGTTAGGGCCCACTTTGTGGGGTAGTGTCTTTGAGCCCACACAGGGTTATCGGGCCGGCTTTGATACCATATGTAACGACTCAAGGAAAAGCGCTAGCCACATTTGCGTTATACCTCAAAAGAACTAGTCACAATTAAGGCTCATTGTAGTTGTTAATAAAGCTCAATTCAATCCAGTAAATACTCGATGTGGGACTCATCCCACACATCACACAATCAATCAAATTGGTGCATCACAATCTCCCCACTTAAATCCCTAACGTCCTCATTAGGGCCCACTTTGTGAGGTAGTGTTTTTTAGCCCACACAGGATTACCGGGCCAGCTTTGATACCATATGTAACAACCCAAGAAAAAGCACTGGTCATAACTGCGCTATACCTCAAAAGGATTAGTCACAATTGAGGCTCCTTGCAGTTGTTAATAAAGCCCAGATCTACCCAGTAAATATCCGATGTGAGACTCATTACACACCCACACACATCACACAATCAATCAAATTGGGGTATCACACCTAGGGTTTTACCCTTCAAAGGAGAGAGAGGTACTCGGCAAAATGAAAATGGATAAGAATTTGTCATAGGATGGGTAGTGAAAGAGAGAGAAAACGCTGAGCATGCCCAGATGTAATGGAGGTTAAGCCTATTCAACCAGAAGGGTAGTGAGCACCTCTGAAGGGCGTTTGCAACAAATAAAAATGGTTAGTGAGTAACAAGGGTAAAAAAAGGAAATCACGTGAGCTTGATTTAGTATATATAGGAATAATACCCATAAGAGGAAACATGATAGTGACTAAGGCAATCAACATAGAGAGTTGAAAAGGAAAGAAGAGAGAAAAGAGAAAGAGTGAAGTAATACTTAGAAAGATAGAAGAGTGTATATGGCAGAAACAGTATGCATCGATGGGCAATCTTTTCTCTCCCTCACGTAATAAACCCACTCTTTGTAATCTCATCAAAACGAGAAGTAGCTATCTAGACCCATTCTCCAAAATGGCTTAACTTAACAATAAGGTTGTCCAAGTTTAGGCTCTCTTTAGTTCACTTTTTGTGGAAACCCTTTATTTATATATTATGATTTTGCTACTTTAGCTATGTCTAACCGCTAACTGTTTGGACTAACCTTTCTGCCATATCATATATATATATATATATATATTACTTGTGGTCTTTTTGGGGTTTTTGTCTTGTGTATAGACTGGCCCTGAGAAAGGTCTTGCAAAGATATTGGGTCAGGCTCAATTCCCTTACCTATAGTAGAAAGCCTTAGCCCAAAGGCATAAAAAGGCCCCTACAATGCTCAATTAAAAAAAATTGTCCAACTTGATCCAAGTGGTTGAGTTGGACTACTGTGATAGGTTGGGTTAAGTTGAATTGGATTTTTTTTCAACTCGACCATGGTAGGTCAGATTGAAAAAACCCTTAAACCGACCCAACCTAACTCATGCACACTCTTATCCACAAACATGAAATTCTTAAGGGGTATTGAACCCAAATCTACCATAGACAATCCTAAAAGGCCAAAATAGTAAGTCGATTAGATCCTCCGGCTTAAAAATCGATGTAGACTATTATGGACTAAGGGAGAATACAAAAAATAAATATTGTGTATTAGGTGTACCAGTCAACTGTTTATAGTTTATGTAGGTTCACAATCCAATTTAGTCTGTTTGCCATCATATTGTTATTGTAACTTTTTAAACTTATTTGCTTATATTATATACAATTTTTTATATTTTAATTATCTTTCAGCAAATAAGCAATCGACAATCAACAAAAGGCTACATGCAAACGGACACTTGTGCAAACAAGAGAACTACCAAAATGGAGCTTCCCTTAATAGTAAATGTTGTATGTCTCAAAATTGTTGTTTTCTAATATCCTATCACACTGAAATAATCATTTTAAGCTGCTCTCTATTTTAATAATCATGGTGATGTACCATATGTTACGTTTAAACTGACATTACACGTTAAGATTACATATTTTACCAAGGAAACTAATGATTAGTTCAATTCCAACTACATTTAAGTCATATGCAAGTTAGTTTGATTGGATGATTTTAGTTAATTAATATTCATCTAATCAATTGATGTTTCCACATCAACAACCCATATGGTGCTCTAACTGTCTGTTTGTTTGCTTCTTGTGTGGTGAACGACTCAATATGTTATTAGTGTTGAGTGTTGACTATAATTGAGAGGAAATCCTTCCGTAATAAATATGACATGAATTTTACACCAATCCACGGTAAAATGTTGTCCACAATTGATAGGAAAACAAATGTTCAATTCCATAAATTAATAAGATACTATTTTCCTTTAATATACTCTGTGTCAATTGAAATACCAACTCACATGTATTTTTAATTAGTATATTATTTATCTAATAATCATATCATGTTTAGATGATTTACTGAACCTCTTCTATAATAAAAAAAAAAAAAAAAAGATGATTTAATGAACAATGTAATAATCATATTTATGTATAATGGATTTATTTTAGAGCCTTTTCTTCACAGAATGCTATTCGGGAAATAGGCCCCATTTGATAACGGTGTTAAAACAAAGAAAACTTTTTTTTAAACACCATAATATTTTCACGCACAAGTATTTCCACAAAACTTAAATATCGTTACTAGAAATCTCTTATCAAACGGGCCCAAAAATAAAACTTAGCTCTGTTATGAGCAAAGAATTCCAAGCTCTGCCATCCCCATCTCCAATCATTTCAGATTTAACATGGGGAGCAAACTTAACAAACCCGTAACAGAATTGCTCTCATTATTTGTTTCCAAGATAAACTGTAAGATAAGAGAAAATCTTTGAAGCCTACAAAATTAGGAATTCAATGGTTATAATAAATTCCAAAAATTTAATTTCACTAGGCAACCATTCTGATAAATGAACCAAATGAAAATCTTATACATGGTCAAATCTGTGCGAGCAGAGACAAAGCAATTTAACAGTTTCCTCCAGGTTAACTTCAGGCATATCTGCCTCAAAAGCACTCATCCTTCGTGCTTTAAGAAAAGCTAGAAGCAAGGAAATGCAGTAGGAGCCATGAAGGTGGAAGAAAACTGAAATTCAGATAACATATGGTATAGTGATTTAAATAAATGGTATGGCAATTCCTGCTTAATATGTTGGCTGTAAGGACAAGTAAAGCATCTAAGATTCTAAATTTGAACTTCTAGTGCTATGGTGATAATTGGGTACATTTTCTAACTTTCAGATCTCCATCAGAGACAAAAAATGAAGCTGTACCTACATCTGTTTGTAAAGACTGAATGGCGGGAAAAAAAATGAAAAAAAGAAAAAAAAAAATGCCTGTTCTTTATATCTTCAGGCTTCTTTTGCCCACATACAAGCTCCTATGACCTGCAGGGTATGAAAGATGACAAGTGATTAGGAAAAGAAGTATTACATTATTTAAAACAGAGGTTCATAACAATTACATACAGAGTAACATGGACAATAAATAAACAATGCAACACAAACACCCAAGTTGCACAGTAGTCAGTACAGAAAGACAAGTTAGGTGGCCAACTGGCCATTCAAGGCACAACTATCTGTATTGAAAAGCCTGTTTTAGGAGTTCATGTGCGGTCAGATTATGCCAATCCAGACGAGAAGGTTCCACAAAATGGTTATAAAACATGTTGACCACATGATTCTTAAATTCAGAAGTGGCATTTCTTGCATGGAAGTCAAAACAATCCCAAAAGTGAAACAAAACAAATTTTGGGATGTCACCATCTTGCTTTTTCCAAAAACATGGTGCATCACCGTTATTGTACCCTTTAGATTTTTCAAGTTACCAAGTCAGTACTAAACCATTCAGGCAGAGTTGAATTTATAAAGCAAGTTTTCTATGGCCCAAATTGGCAATGGAAAGAGAAACTACACTTTTGAGCAGACAAGCACTTAATTTGAACACACTTAGTATTAAAATTTACCCTCACATAACAAGCAATGTTATAAACATATATTAACTCATAATAAATGTTATTTCTGACGATTATGATTGAAGGTGTAGAGGAAATCAAAGAAAAGTGCACTGAATCAGATAATTATGATGGCATCCAGTGCTGAAAACGTTTTCCGTTCTACAAATGTAATCCTTCAACTGCTTGTGTGTAAAACTCTTGTTTACACCAAAAGAGAGTTCCAACAGCAGCTAGCATGGCTCTGGTTGCCTTAACGCACCATTCAAATCACAAAAAACATATAATGTCAAGCATGTGAAAAAAAAAACACCACCACCAGGAGATCATTTGATCATTCTTTGTTTTTTGGGTTTATAAATAGATCATTTGATCAAATTAATAATTTAAATGTATTAAATATGAACCTTAAGCATCATTCATTTCTGCAATGCAGAGAATTATTATTGATAAAGAAATGTCTACAAATGTGTTGCAGATAAGCTGGACATCACAGGTACAAAATTCAAAGTCATTAATTTTTGCTAATTAAATACCAAATGCTATAAGATGGCTATAAGACTATCCATGACTAAAAGTAGGTCACAAGTGCATAAGTAACTGTAGGAAACTATAAATCATTTTCCATATTATTAAGAGTAAATCAATATAATTGATGGATCAATTCCCATGATTTTCACTCCTAGCACTCAATCTTTGGATTTACTCTTCATGATATTAGGAGACCCCTCTTAAAGAGAACTTTCTGGCTTTGTTTCAGATTGCCCAGAATAAAGATGTTTTTGTTGCTGATCTTATGTGTTGGAATAATGGCGAAATAGTGTGGACTGTTATCTTTACAAGGTCTTTTCATGATTGGGAGTTAGGGAGCTTACAGGTCTTTTTTGATTATCTATATTCCCACAGTTTTGATTGGCATATGGAAGATAGGATGTGTTGGGTTCCTGAAAAAAGTGGCCTTTTTGCTGTTAAGTCCTATTATAAAATTCTCACGGGTGGTGGACTGCATTCCTTACCTTAGAAAATATTTGGAAGGCAAAAGTTCCTAACAGGGTGGCTTTCTTTACTTGGGCAGCAGCTAAAAGGGAAGATTCTTATTCTTGATAATTTGAAAATGAGGAATATATATGTTGTCAATTGGTGTTGTATGCGTGAGAATAGTGAAGAATCTGTTACATGACATTTTTTTTGTTGTTGATAAATTGGATTACATGACAATTGGTTGTGGTGGGTGGGGCTAGTTGCTTGTAGGTTTTATTGGCTAGAGGTGAGTCCGAAGGGCTCTTCTTTAGAAAGGTTCCCTAAGTTATCAAAAAAAATATAGTGAGGAATTTGTACACCATTTGCTTATTCATTGCACCCAATGCATCTCACTTATGGTCCTTTGTTTTATATTTGTTTGGCGTTTCTTGGGTGAAGCCGAGACAAGTGGTGGACTTGATGGTGTATTGGAAAGGGGGTTCTAGGCATTGTCAACCTGCGGAGATTTGGGGGACCATTCCATTATGTCTTGTGGGGACTATTTGGAGAGGGCAAATCCTCCGCATTTTTGAGGGGGAGGAACATTCCATCCTGGACTTGCAACGGTTTTTCTTGGGTTCTTTGTATGAGTGGATGACTGTGAGGAGTGGTTTTTCTGTTCCCTTGCCTGTTGAGTTTTTAGATTTGTGCTCATTTTGACAATTTTCCTAGGCTGTATGTGAGGAGTGGCTAGCTTTTATTTTTCCTCTTCTAATAAAATTCATATTACCAATAAAAAAAATCATACTTTCAAACCTTAACAAGAGCTTAAAGATAACATTAGCTAAGGATAAACTAAAAATAAAAATTAAGCCCAAATGTTTTGTTCATGAGCAAGAAGGCCAATTGCCTCACCATCAAACAAGAAAGAATACAAACTCAAGTTGGTGCTGCTGCAAAAACAAGCCAAAGCATAATGCAGGCAGTAAGAAATGACAGAATCCTTATATTAAATAAAGGACTGGAGGAATGTTTTTATTCCAACCCCAGGTAATTGGGATAAAGCTTTGTTGAGCATGTGTAATAGGACCCTGTAGTAATATTTTGGAATACAGGAGAAGGAGAATTTGTGAAGTCAAACCCCAAGATGAACAATGAACAAAAACATTCAAAAAATCATAAAAATAGTGATAATTGACAACCTACTCAAATAGCTGTAAGAATTGTCTATATTTAAGAATTAAAAGTGAAAATTGCCTCATTTGCTTATTAATTATTCTTAAAAATGATAAAGAGTATCCTTTGTGATCATCACAAGGTGAATGCACAAAACAAAAACAACAAAACAACACCCAAAAAAAAAAAAAATAAAACCTAAACAAACTGAAATAATAGTTTAGTGCATCTCATCTAGTAGGGCACATATATTGCAAGTGCACTAGTAGAAAAAACTCAAGGTACGTAATGGAAGAAACCGGTCAAATTTATATTGGTTGCAGATATCAATGACACAAGCCAGACCATTTGAAATAACATTTTGGTATATAGCAAAAACAACAGAAGAAATTGAATGGTAATGTCTACTAATAAAATTGCTTCTGTTAATACCACATGTATCAGATTGTAGTTTCCAATAACCCAAGAGAAAGCATGAAAATCATCTAACCAGCCTTTGCAGAGTATCTAAATTTAAAGGGAAAGGCTTGCTGCAATGACATTCTCACTTAACAAAAGATTTCATTGATGGATTCTTCAACATAAGCATAAAAAAATTTAGCAGGAACTACAAAAATGACTAAAATTATATATATATATATATATATATAACCCAAGTACAAAATCATGAACTGTTATCTTTAGGGATTAGGAGACGTTAACTTGTTTACATTCAGTAGCTAAATAATCAAAAAATTGTCACTAGAAATAAATTATCAAACGACACAAACGCTCATGGAATCAAGCTCTTCTAGTAATTACATGGATCAATAGTTTTACTAAAAGTGATTGTAATTTTGGCCATTTAAATTTCCTTGGCTGGAGATATATTGAAAACTATAAACCTCTAACTAACAGATTAAACAGAGAGCAACCTAAAGGTATGATTAAACCTGCAACCCACAAATACAAATGAAGTCCCATAATCAGGTAATAACAACCAATCACTAAACATAAAGATTATCAAAAAAATATTTGCAAAAACCAATTATCATGCAACAACCAAAAAAATCATAACCCCGACCCTTAAAGAACTGCAATATGCAATATCTATGAACATATACAAACAAAGCAAGAAAAAAAAAAAGAATAAACCAAAGTTACAAAAAACCCGTACTACACTACTACATAAATAAATTTGGTTTGTTCCATGGTGCCTCTAGGGTATGGAACCCACCATGATAATTTCAAATGTTGTAATCTTAGCTTTTGTTTATATTCATTAAAGAATAGTGGATATCAAAATAATTGAGAATACAGTGTTATAATCATAATGGCTACCATCAGTTCCTAACTTCCTATAAATTCAAGCAAACCCCAACAATGAACTCCCTAAATTAGACCTCAAAATCACCAACTCATACATTTTAGGGTAAATTATACTCTTGGTCCGTAAAATTTTAGGTAAGTTTGATTTTGTCTTCAAATTTAAAAAAGTTTGGATTTGGTCCATGAAATTTAAAAATGGCAACAATTTTGTCCCTTGGTTCGATTTTAGTCCCTTAAATATGTGGTCGGTTCAATTTGGTAGCTCTTGCCCCAGCTAAATTGTCCCCTTTTTAAAATTCAATGACCTAAACTGAACTTTTCAAATTTTAAAGACTAATATCAAACCTACACCAAAATTTCAGTAATGAAAAGTATAATTTACTCAACATTAATAACACAATGTACCCAAACACACACACTCAAACCAATGCATACCCAACAAAAAATTGAAGGAAAAAGAAAAAAAGTTACCTTCGAGAATTGGAACCCATGTTCCTAGAAAAGAGATGACCATCATTCAAACTCAAGCTAGAAATCAAGTCTCCTAACCCCAAATTCCTTTTCTCATTGCTTTCATCTTCTTC
Organism: Quercus lobata; assembly: GCF_001633185.2. NCBI lineage: Eukaryota > Viridiplantae > Streptophyta > Magnoliopsida > Fagales > Fagaceae > Quercus > Quercus lobata. Next base: position 33,099,037 of record NC_044904.1, read on the forward strand.
ATCGCTCTCGTCACCAAACACCTCCCTCGTCATCATCATTCTCTCGAAGTAATTCCCATACACGTACTCTTGCGTGTACCCATTTTCATCGTCGTAAAACACCACGTGCCCGTGCCACTCCCAGACTCTGCAATCGGAGTCAGACTCCTCGTGAAACGAAACGCACACGTAGTGTTCGCCAATGGGTACGGATTGACCCGAGTTGGGCTTCAGCGAGTCGAGCTTCCCAGTTGTGATTGCCTTGATAATCTCCCTCTCGATTGTTCTTTCCTCTTTCAGTATCTGAGCTCTGTGGTTGCCATTGTCGGTTTCTTGGGGCTGGGGTTTTGGGGTTTGAGAGGGAAAGAGATTGGTGTGGAGGCGTAGTGGATTCAGAGACTGAAGAAAGATAGCATCGAGGTTGCTGGTGGGATTGTATGAATTCATTATTGTTTGATTGAGGCTTTGGGACTTTTTCTTTTGGTTGTTTTGGGAATAGGGAACAGAAAGGAGGGTTTTAACGGGGTTTTGTATTGATGTTAGAAGAACTCTGTGGTTTTTATACCTTTGGTTTAGGGATTGCAACTGGATTGGGGAGGGGTTTTTGTTTCACTTTCATCAAGAAAAGGATTCTCTGATTGTCTCCGTATCAAGTTATATATATATATATATTTCTTTTCTTTTCTTAAAAAAAAAAAAAAAAAAAGTGGTAAGGAGTGTAGCCATCCTACTTAGGCATGACTATTCCCGCTCGATCTAGGACCCCGCTAAGGTGCAAGGGGACCACGATGAGGCACAATTCCCCAATTCCATGAAGAACACTAGTAAACTTTGAGTTACTGAGGGAGGCAACCTAAGTGAGTCTAAATTCATACTTAAACCTTGCACCTCATACTCAACGCATCTTGTGTATCATCCAAGTTTTGTATATATATATATATATATGGTTAATGTATTAAGTTTTATCTAATTAGTTTTTTTTTTCTTTTCTAGAAAAAAAGGTTTTATCTAATTTGTTCATTTCATGATTAATTTATAATTTAAATGACGTGACAAACTATGTTCGCTTGGATCTATAAAATAAAATTTGAATAATAAAATAGGCAAAATGAACATAACTTGAAATTGAGAAAATTGAGAAAACCTATTCAAGGTAAGAGTAGGGCAAGTTGAGGACAAATTGGTTGAATACATTTTGTCATCTCTAATGAGGTGGCTTTCACATTAATGAAATAGAAATGAGAGAGAAATGAAAGAGTAGCCATAAGAGCGTTAATAATTTTTTCTTTTTAAAAAAAAAAAAAACATATCTGTCTATCTATCTATCTATACTATTAATAATAGGATTTCCGATTTTGTTTTCAACATTTTGCTTACCCTTATCTCTCTCGAATATCCCTATTTTTTAGATAAATAATTTTAAATTAAAAAACACAAATGAGTTAAAAGAGTAATTTACTATTCCTAAGTTTTAGGCTTTTTACTTTATCTTCTTCGTTCAGCCTAAAAGTTAGGGCACTATCACTATCTCGTTTTTAAACATTATTCCATGTTATCTTGCCTATTTCTTAAAAAAAATAGTTATTTATATATCACTTTTAAACATTATAACACTAAACCAAAAAAACAAATAAATAAAAAAGAGTATTATTGCACGCGCAAAGCATGTGTAATAAGACTCTCAAAAAAGAGAAACGTGTGTAATAAATCTAGTACTATCTATAAGAGGATTTTCCTCTTTGGACTGGATTTTTATATAGTTCAGAAATACAAACTTATCCAATTCTTTTCTTTTTTAAGAAAAAATTATGACACTAGACCAAAAAAAAAAAAAAAAAAGCCTCATCGCATGCGCAAAGCACGTGTGATGAGACTAGTACTATTTGTAAGAGGATTCTTCTATTTGGATTGGACTTTTATGTGGTTCAAAAATACCCCTAAACCTTAGGTTTAATAAGGAAAAAACTTGAAAATAATCCGGTAAAAATATATCTCTAACTCCACTTAAAATGTCTACAAAATAGGACACTCTTCTACTAATTCATGTCTTCAAAACAAATTTATCCAATTTTTTTTTTTAAATAAAAATTATGACACTAGACAAAAAAAAAAAAAAAAAAAAAAAAAAAAACCTCATCGCACGCGCAAAGCACATGTGATGAGGCTAGTATGTGTATGTGTGTGTGTGTATATACTATACAAGATAGAAATTATACTTTAGTCTAATCTAAATGTATATGTGTGTGAAACTCCCTCCTGGAGACTTGAATTCCGACTTTTACCTCCCACACCTCACAAGTATCTATACTTGTGGGGTGACTATCGCATTGAGGGTATGCGATTGTTATATATATATGTGTGGACACACATTTAGAATAGAGTGGGACAAGCGAAACTCATCTCTCCCTCGGTCATTTAATATAGTAGTTTAGGTCAATAAAGTCCCATAAATTGTATACATAAAAAAATAAAAAATAAAAATCTAATCACGGGGTCATATCATAGGGTTGGTCACACCTGGATTTGGGTCAATATTTATGGATTGAGATTAGGTGCATTTGATGCAATTGGTATGGATAGTTGAGATTTAAAGTTGCATTTTTGCAACTTTAAATCTCAACTATTAAATATAAAAAAATGAGTAACAATAAAAAAAGTAAAAGTAAAAAAGTTAAATAAATAAATAAATAATTGTGAAGGGATTGGGTAAATTGAACAGTGCAATTGCTAAAATGCACTTGCACCAGATCTCAATCCAATATTTCTTAAAAACCCATTGCTCGATTCGAGCATGTCGGGTGGAGGGCTCTTGAACACGTTAGTGACTATTGATATTGACCATATTTTACTTTCAATTGGTCGATTGTACATATGATATATTACATACAAATTTTCCCGAAATAATAATAACAATAAACAAAATTGTATCCATGAACCTATAAGGAACAAAAAATCAAAAAAAAAAAAAAAATCAAAATAATTAATCCAACAACTAACCATATTGACAACACATTGCTACAAATTTCAACGATAGTACAATAAAAATACGACAATCCATTGAAAGAGATAGAATCTAAAGCCATTGGTGGTGACAAAAAGGTGAGTGACCGCAAACAAGGGCTGGGCAAAAAGGCAATATCAAAAACCTTGAGGATGGTGGTGTTGACAAAGAAGATAAAAAGTAGCGGCAACGGTAAGTTAGAAAGGAGACATAAAAGGAGATAGATAAAAATTAAAAAGAAAAGAGGTAGAAAAGATGTATACTTGGCATAAATTGAAAGTAACCACTTGAAGTTGTTACAACTTATAGGACATAACTATAAATAGAAAGTTTTCACCAAAAAAAAAAAAAAAACTATAAATAGAAAGTAACCACCTGAAGTTGTTACAACTTATAGAACATAACTTTTATTATTATTATTATTATTATACAATAGCATTGATTTTTTTTTTTCAAAGCTCTATTGGAATATTCTAAATGCATTTTAGTATGACATAGCTTTTATAAAAAAATTCCGTTTGGTATGATGTCAAAATTTTGATTGAAAAATGATTATACTAAATATAGTTAGGTTTGGTTATGAATTATTGCATAATTTATTTTTGCCAATATCAATGTAATGGTTCACATATTTCATTTTAATAAAATTTAAAATCTACATGCAAATAACATAATATATATAGTTTTACATGCATATGGCAATGTTCTTATGAGTAAGGATGTTTATGGGTCGAGTTAAATTGGGTTTGTGCTCAACTTGCACCTGACTCGATCCTGTCGGGTGTTGGAGAACTAGACTTGTCATTGATTGATAAGGAAGGTTGGATTAGCCGAATCAGATTCTCATTGGGTTGTAGTCGAATTCAGCAAAACTAGAACTGGCAAAGAAAGGTGGAGCAGCAACGAGAGTCTCACCAAATCACGTGAGATCTTGCCATATATAACGGAGATCTTGTCGGATCTAGTGAATCTCCACCAGATTTAACTTGATTCATCGTTTGAATTTGTGGAACTCATTGGATTTAAGGGTTTTCATGGTCGGATCGAGGTAGAGTAGGATTTTGGAGGATAAGACCTGCGCTTAACTCATCGGTGCCAATTTTTGAAGGTGGGGACCCATAAAACTATTGGAATCATCGGATTTGACTAGTGAAAGAGATAGATGTTGATTGTTAGCGCTAGGGGTGTTTACTAAACCGCAGCATAACCGCCCGCAAAATGGCATAATTGCACCGTACCAGAAGTAGCAGTGAACTGCATTGCATGGTGTAGTGCGATGTGCGGTTTTATAATTAGATAACAGCACAAATTGCACCACACTTTACCTTATATATATATATATATATATCTAATTATTAATATATATTTATTTTATATTAAATGTATTACAAATTTTTAATATCAATACAAATATTAAAATAGTATTATACACTAGCCCCTAGCTAAACCGCCTCTCAGTATCATTATTTCAATCTGTTTGTATCTAAATTAAATTATGAGGCTGCGTTTGTTTTGGCTTCAAACCATTTCCGGAAATGCTTTTACACCAGCGTGTGTGTTTGGTAGGTACAAAAAATTGGGTCAAATGAAATTGGTTTTCTGCGTTGACTGTAAAATAAGGCTTGAAGGGTGTAAAACCATTTTAGGTTTTATTTAACCTTCAAATGAATTACAGCCCAGGAAAATAGAAGAGAGAGAGAGAAATAGCAAGGAGATCGCACCAGAAGCACCAGTCTCGTTGCACCCAGCATTGGCAAGATCGCATTCATAGTCGCTGCTGGAAGCTCATCGGCACTGTCATCTAGATTGTCACCACCCAAAACCAATCTCGTCCTCGACCCACCCAAGACTGAGCTTGTTCGTTGAGTAATGCCCAAACCACAAGGCGTCGTCTGAAGTTCCCTCCAGCTTCGTCGTCCCCTCCATTTTTTCTTATTCAAACTCAACCCGATTTGGTTGCATCCCACCACACCCATCCCTGAAACCCAGAAAACCCACTCCGGCGAACCCACCACTCCGACGAACCCATTCCGCAAACCCATTTCTCAAACCCCCACTTGTTGCTGTCGCCTCCATCCACTTTTATCCTTTCTTTCCCGATCTATCTCTCTTTCCCTTAATCTCTCACTCTTTCTTCCTCCTCTCTTCGAGTTTGTGCATAAAAGATGTTTTTATTTTGATTTTTGGTTGTGTTAAGTATATATTTTGAATTTTCCTGTTATAAAATTTGTTTGGGAGCTGAGAAAATGTGAAAAAATTGTAGAAAAATAGCATTTTCATAATGTTACCAAATATCGGAAATCGTTTTCTGGACTATTTTCCATTGCAGAACCAAACACCCGAATTTTATTTTCCTTACGAAAATTTACTTTCCCCTGCATTCATTTTACATTCGGAATTTGATTTACATTGAACCAAACAGCTTTAATGTATATCACTTTCATGGTCTTTCCCTCAATCTCAAAGTCAAGTTGTTCAATCTCTCTCAGTTTTATTTCTTACACACTTCTTTTTTTTGCTACTATGTTATGTTTGTTAATTTTTGTTTGAGTATATACATATATATATTTTTGGATTGGGTGTGGTGTAGGAAGAGGAAAAGAGGTGGGAAAAGCTGAAGCCTTTCAAAATCTAAGGTTGGATCTACTTCAATCATATCTTTTTGTGAATTTCGTGTTTATTAAGTTTTTTATTTTGACATTGATTTGAAGCTTTATGGATGGGATGATATATTTTGATTATGTTTCTTACTTCAATTGTTTGCATTTTTTTTTCTAAACAAAAGAGAAGGTGAATTTGTGGGAGTGTGTGACCAATATACCAGCCCAAAACCGTTTAAACCGCATTTTGTACTCCGCACTATACCATACATATGATTGCAAAACTGAGGTGCGGTGCGGTTATGGTTTTGGCCAAACCGCATTGCAATGTGCGGTGCTAAAAATAGCCCAAAATCACACCGAAACGCATCGCTAACACCCCTAGTTGGCGTTATGAGTAAATGCTAGAGATTTGATTAGTGACATTGCAATGACTTCTTGCCCATTATGGTGATGTCGTGGTGACATTGCAAAGATTTGATTTGAGAATTATTCTTAAGTGGGTTTTGGACCTTGAGTAGATCTTATCTAATTTTGTGAGTGGAGGTATTGGCTATACTAGATCACTTTAGTGGAGGAAGAACTTGAAGACCCACAATAAAAAAGGAGAAAAAAAAAATTAAAAAGAAAAAAGCAACTAAAAGATAGCAATTGACTTTGTGTGCCTGCAAGAAAGGATCTCATAGTACGAATGCAAATAAAAAAAAAAAATCCTAAATTTTTATTTTCTCAATAGAGACCAAAGAGAATCCTAAGGGCATGTTTGATAGACTGTAATAGGCGCTGTAATGTAATAGTTATTCCTATGGTTTAATTATTATTTAGTTTGGTTATATTTTTATTACAAGGAATAATCATTCCTTATGAATAACTATTCTTCAAAATGAGGAATAATTATTCCTCTATAAAAGGTTGTATTAGTTATTCCTTAGTAAGTGCAATAAGTTCAAAACTTAATATATTTCAAAGTAAACAAACTTTCCATATACAACTAACAATTATAAAAATAAAAAATAATAAAAAATAACACATATCTCTCTTAAATTTAAAAATAACAATTTTGAAGGAAATATAATTGTATGAGTAAGAAATTTCCTAAAATAAATGTTAAGTTTCATTCTAATGTTATAACTTATAACCAAACTAATGAATATGTTTAGTTATTACATTACAACACATTTTATTCTTAGTAATAAAGATTACAATTCCTGTCGTAATTCTCATTCAGTGTACCAAACGTACCTTAAGTTTTGAAGAACTTTGTTTTGGTTCTAAAATATGAGAAATGTAAAATGTATTATACACATTTAAGTTGCCAAACATAGTTGTAAAAGGCATTTTGATTTATAGAAATATATGAAATTCTAGTTGCTAGATACCAAACGGGCCATTATTTTGTATAGTTCAGTTTAGTTTTTTAATCCAGACAATGCTGGGCCCGTAATGTATTGACTTTAGGCCCAAGGTGGTCCAGAAACCCTAAGGGCATTTTAGGAAAACGACAAAAATATCTACCTCCTTCATTTCAACGCCCCCAATAGCCAAAACCCTAGCTCATTTGTTCTTTTAACTCTAACCCCCTCCTTCACTCCCCTCAAGCTAAAAAGCTACAAGTTGCGGCCGCCATCTCTGCACTCAGGTAAACCTCTCTTCACCCAAATCTACAACCTCTCCATCTCACACACATTCTCTTTCCCATGATTATAATCTGTTATATAATTCTGTGTGTTTATATTTTGGAGTTATCGATTTGTTCTTTTTGATGCGCTACTGTGTAGTTTTGGACTTATCGAGATGAATGGTGTCTGTCTTTGCCAAAAACTATATGATGATATATTTTCTGTTTGATTGGATTTTATACAATATGGCGTTACTGTAATGTTTATGTAATTATGTGAATGCTTGCATTGTTACGATTGATGCAACAACAAAGATTTAGTCCCAAAACTATGGTATTGGCTATGGATCCTCATTAGATTAATTGGGGTCGTTCGCATTTATGTAATGTTGATATGTATATAAAATATCTTTGCTTTGAGAATATGATCTGATGATGGGTTTGACCTTTTTGAGCAGTTTTGATTCGGGAGAATGGTGAGAGTCAGTGTGTTGAATGATGCTCTCAAGAGCATGTACAATGCCGAGAAGAGGGGAAAGCGACAGGTCATGATCAGGCCATCGTCGAAAGTGATCATCAAGTTTCTTTTGGTTATGCAGAAGCATGGTTTGTTCCGTTGCATTTGTTTATCTTGTCTTGTCTTTCCATCCTTTTGTAAAATCTTAAAAGAGTTATTGTTAAATTTGGTTTGAATTGGTTTTGTAGGTTACATTGGTGAGTTTGAGTATGTTGACGATCACAGAGCTGGTAAGATTGTGGTCGAGTTGAATGGAAGGCTGAACAAGTGTGGCGTTATTAGTCCTCGTTTTGATGTTGGTGTTAAAGAGATTGAGGGCTGGACTGCCAGGCTGCTTCCTTCAAGACAGGTTAGTCTCAGGAACTTCATATCTGTTGTTCTTTGCATAATGTGTTTTTAATTAAAAGGATATTTATTGGTGGAATTGTTTTCTATCCGTGGCTAAGGACAATTGCATGTTAGAAATGAATAAATAATTTGTTCGGATGCGAGAGATGCAATTGAAACATGGGATCATATCATTGTTATTCTAGATTGTGCGGAATGATTCAGTAGTTTCTGATTTTCTTAAAAAAATTGCAATATGTTTGCAAATCCTTGGATCACATGCCATATAATTTGATGTTGTATGCCTAAAAGTAGTATATTGAATGCTTCCATGTGATTTGGCATTTCGTTAGAAGTTTGGAGAGTTTTGATGCAGTGATGAGGGCTCCTAAATGTATGAATCCTCTTTTTGGTGTGTACACCGACATGTGTCTAGGCAAGGAAGTAATCATTGAAAGGTGTTTGTGTGGAGCTCATGTGCATGTGTTGCTGACAGCATTTATATAACAAATGCACGTTTATATTATTTGTTATCTACCATGTGGATGTGTTCAAGTTTATACTAGTTGGGCATACTATTGACTTATTGTTCCTATTCCCTTAAGGGGCCTTTTGATGTTTGCAAGTGATTGATGTGTTTGGTGATGATAAATGGTATAACTTTTGCAGTTTGGGTATATTGTCCTGACCACATCTGCGGGCATCATGGATCATGAAGAAGCGAGGAGAAAGAATGTTGGTGGCAAAGTACTTGGGTTCTTCTATTAAGCTACGTATTGAGGATCCTTCTAAAAATTTTGGATTACCTAATGAGTAGTTCCTTTATTTCCTTGCGAAAAGAAAAAACTTAGAAAGACATGTTTTCTTCCAATGTTCGTATGAATTCTATTTGTTAGTTTGCAATGACTTCTATAATTTATTATGGTTTAATGTGATATTACTGCAAGTTTGATATATTTAATAGCTGAGTGTTCCATCCTTAGTGGTATGATTTGGAATTGTTACTTGAAAAAAAATTCATATTATGGTTTAAGTCACCTGGAATTGTTACTTCCTCTCATTCCAATCTTGGTGATGTCACGGTTTAATAACTTGTACCTTGTTGGGGTTTCACTCGCATCTTGGTTCCTTGCATAGGAGTTGGAAAGGTGGAGCTTTTAAGTGACGTTAAAGGGTTATTCTTAAGTACTTAAGTTAAAATTTCTCAGTATGTCATGCTGATGATTATGTTATAGGGTTGAGAAATTAGCTGTAGGCCCTGATGAAAATTGTTACGTCCGCTTGAGTGCTAAATAAATGGTCCTGGTTAGCCTTGTGGCTTTTCAATTATAATGGTACAATCTTATTCGCAGTTGTATGGTTATGGTAGTGCTGGCTGTTGATATTTTATTTTGATCCCACAGAAGGTCCCTTGACTCTCCTTACTATTAGGCCTCGTTTGGGAGGATGGAATGGGTAGGAGGGAACACTCATTTCTCTCTATTCCCTTAAAACCTTAAATTTTCATTCTCCCGAAATTGGGAGGGAATGAAATTAGGTTTAATAATTTTTTTTTTTTTTTATGAAAACTCCCAAAATACTCCTATATATTCCTCTCTATTCTCTTAAAATTTCAAATTTTCATTCTTCCTAATTTTAGGTGGAATGAAAGGGAATGAAATTAGATTTAATAATTTATTTATTCGAAAACTCTCAAAATATCTCTATATATTCAACCTTTTATTTTAAAATAGAGGTCTAATGGTAATATTATTATAAAATGATTTTATTTCATTATTTCTATGTAACTCTCAAACAAGATTATTTACATTTCATTCATTTTCATTTCTTTCAATTCCTTAATTTTAAAACTTCCAATCAAGGTTACTTAATCCCATTCTATTCCATTCGTTTATGATTATTTCATTCAATTTCATTCCCTTTTCTTATGAACTCCCAAATGAAGCTTAACTGTTGGACTCTTGATTAATCTAGGTTTTAAAGTTGACATCAAATAAATGCATGGTGTTTTGCCAACCGTTGCTCTATTTCCTGAGTCTACACGAGTAATTTGGTTACATAGTGGCCGACATAAGTTTGTTTTTATACTTTTAAGTCATGCAATTTGCTCAAGTGTTTGAAATAACATCATGTGGATGGAGCAACAGTGACACCAAGTTTCTTGACTGGGATGGCTTGTAAACACCACCTTATATGTCATTTATGGCGTCAGTTGTGGAAAAGAGGTATATTCCTCGTATTTGCTACCCGACAATAAATTTCATGCCTCATGCGTCTATATGCTTGAGTGAAATGAAAATCTGATGGAAAAGAAATTCGGTCTGGCTAATTGCTCATAGTAAATGGAACTCATTCTTTGAGTCTGCACATATCGAGCTTTCTCTATTAGGGTAGGCACTCTAGCTTAGTTTGGGTCTTGGTGTTAGTAGTAAGGAGAGAGAATTTCTTGAGAAGCTGTTTTAGGTACCTCTTATATTTTTTCCTAGCCTTTTCAACAAAAACTTGAAAACATTATGGATTACTACGGTATTTTCCTTTAAACTTAAACTCCTTGGTGGGTATATTGGATTTTCTCTATTTGGGAGAGTTTATTTTTATTAGTTTATTTGAAGCTCTCCCAAAAGAGCAGGAGAGGATCTATTTTGCGGTTGAAGAGTAGAGATAGGAGAGGATTCTTTTCCATACCCCACACCTACTAATTAATCTTTGTTCAGAGTAGAGCAGCATGAAGGCTGGAGCCATATACCATTCTAGTTGGTTGGGATTTTTAATAAAGGAGATTCAAGGTTCCTATTAAAAGTAGTAGTAAAGCTTCATATTTGAAGTTTACGAGTCTGCAGCAAACAGAATAGGTTCCAAATATAAAACCATTTTTGTTGCCTAGTCTGTGGGGTTTGCTCCCCATAGTTTTTTTTAAAGACTCAGCCGAATCAAGCAATTTACTAATAAGAATTGCACTGCTACACGACTCTGAGCAATGACATCCTTTTGATTCCAAAATTAAACAAAAAAATATGTTTGAGCTAACCATAGAACATAAAGATAAGGTAGCATTGCAAAAAAGCCAAATGAAAAAGAAGTAGAAAGCATGAGAAAAAAGCTAAATGACAAGAAGGAGAAAACAAGCTCAGGAGCTCTCATGATAGTTTTATTATGCTTTATTCAAGCTTCGAAAAGATAAAATAAAGAGAACTTAAAATTCTCATCACTCTCACATAAGTAGCTTGACTGAAGAAGCTTGAGCCAAAGTGATCTCATTCTAAATGCACTAATTGCCAAAGGATCCCCAGTTGCCCAGCTGATCTCAAACATGTTCCACAGCTTCAACGGCAATGATTCATATACGTATCATCGTCATCCTCCTCATCATCACCACCGTTGATGCTGCCGCTGCTAGTTCTTGATGCCATGAGGATTGTCTTGTGAGAACTGCAGTCGACACCTAGATGGAGACCATGGATGATTTCTCAAAGAGAATTTGAGTGTTGGAGAGATTTGTGAGATTTAAAAGAGTAGGTGTGTTTGTGTGGAGTGAGTATCTTCTAAGCATATGCTTGGAGCATTAACTTGCTGGCCCATTTCTTTTTTTCCGTCAACTTTTCGATTATAAATGGGAACGTGGATTTATAATCATGTAACTAAACTTACAATTTTTGCAATTTTCATTTCCCAGCAATTTTCTATCATATTTTGCCTTATCATCCTGCTTTGGACTGTGGACCATAATGTTTATATTTTTTCCTAACTAAAGCTCACGAGCTCTAAAGTTGATTTGCATGTATAAAGATTAAAGACGTGAAAAAGGCATTCTTACATTTCATACTAATTCGTAAGAAGGTAAAAGTTCATCCAAATTGGATGCACAACTTATTGATGTACAAGTTATTCCAAAATATAAGTCAAAGTTATTAAAAAAAAAAAAAAAAGTCATTCCAAAATGATTTTAAAGAAAGTAGGTCAAATTAATTACTTGCAAATGAGTAAGATTCCACGAGTCTTAAAAGTGATTTCTTTATCATATACTATTCCTTTATGTAGGCTTTGTTAGGATTAAGAGTTTGTAAAACGGGATTTGAATTTTAAGTTGTAGTTCCATTTTCCAATCACTTGGATTAGTTATAAACATTAATCACTTGGTTGTCTCTGTGATAATGTTTTCTTTTATTATTAAGGAGGGAATTAGACTGATTTTAGTTGTGAAATTTTGTGGGGAAATGAGATTCTTCTATCTTTCTTTTTCTTTTCTTTTTTTAATTTTTTTAAAAAAAATGATAGTATGAGACTTATAAATAAATTGAAGCTTTGTTAATCTATGAATTTGAATTGATTATAAAGGATAGGATAGCCTTGACTGGATGGAGTTACTATTTAGCATATTCCATTGCCCTAAAATATATACCTAGACACATACCTCCACTAATCCATAAAGTGAAGCACTGAGTTTGGTCTGGTGTCAACTTTCCCTTAAATACTACCTATTTTTTGGTTGGGGGAGACCCTAGTCTCCTATATACCTCAAAGCTTTACTTTTTATTTTTATTTTTTAAAAATTGGATACAAAGATATAATTGTAAATTAACAAAAAGTCAAATTGGCTGTATTTAGATCCGAGAATTGCAAAATATATATATATATATATATAAATATATATTTGAAATTTGAAAACATTTGATAGTGTAAATGAATTGAAATGAATTTTTAACATCACATGAGCTGGATTTGAGTTTTGAAGATTTCCAGCAAACTTACTTTTATTATGCCTGAAATAAATGCAATGCAATAGCTTAGTTTTTACAGAATATTTTTTATTAAGTTATACGTATTTAAGGGTGGGAGTATCATTCGTCCACAACCCTTAATAGAGGGAGTGTCACTTTGTTTATAGTTTGGGTAAGATTCTTTTTTTAAAAACAAAATATTTCGTTAGTAAAACAACAGTTAGAGAGGACATATCTCTCTCTCTCTCTCTCTCTCTCTCATAGGGAGAGGATTTGCTGTAATCTTGGGTGCAACAATTGCTACTTATAAGATAAGGTGGCAACTAAAGAGAAATAATAAATGTCTAAGGATCATGTCCAATACTTAACCCATGATTTGCAGTCACTTTTCTTTGGCTGCCACCTTACCCTGTATGCAGCAATTACTACACCCAAGATTGCAACAAATCATCTCTCTATATCATAAACTAACTGTTATATTATATAAACCTCAAAATGGGAGTGGCATTTCATAAAATTTCAGGTAAGGATGATATAAAATACCCTTTATTATTTTATTTCTTTACCTATCTAATTTTATATAATAAGAACACGATTAGTTGGATTAAAAACAATGACATTTTGATTCTTAAAAATTAAAAAACCAAACAAAACGCAATGACATTTTACGAGAACAAACACATCACAAATTTTTCCTCATATTTTACTCTTTGTAGACTTTTTTTAATATTTAATTTTTATAAATTAAATTTTCCTATTTAAAACAAACATTTAATAAAAAATAACAAAAAGAATTCTAATAAAAAAGGATAAATAGTAACTTACATGAAATAATACTTTTCTCTCCAAATTTTCCAAATTAGGGGATAGAAAACTTTCATCTTCCCTCCGTTTTTTCTTCCTCACTTTTTCATCCTTTCTTTTTTTCACTCTAATAAGAAAACATAGCTTAAATTTGTATTTTTAAATACTTCTACCTAAATAAATCAATATTACATTTCATCTGTACTACCTTTCCCTTCTTTCCCTTTACTTACATACTCCTCCAATCTTATCCTCCTTTTTTTTACATACTCCCCCAATCTTATCCACGCACCTCTATGTACAGAGAATTATAGGTGTGCTTCTAATATAAAAATTGAAAGAGAGTCATGGATTACTAACTTTTCTCCACAGAAAGAAAAGAAAGACAAGAAGAAAAGAGTAGAGCATGGAAGCTGGTATTCGCAGAAAGAGGAAAACCCACTAAGATTAAAGTGAAATCATTTATGATTGATCTCCTTTTATTTTTTTATATGAAATGCACCAATTGTGGTTTATACAATTAAATTGCACGGTCCCACATTGGATTCTCAAATAAATTAGCACCATTGTCTATCCGTATTTTGTAATGTATCCCCAATCATATTTCATAAAGAGTGATTATTCATAGTTGATGCTGCTTTCCCATGTCTGCGTATGAGCGTGAATTATACAAGTGTTGCTTTCTTTGTTGGACCATCCTTTGCAGTAGAGATAGAAAGGTACTAGGTACTATAATAAAAATATACATTTTTACATGATTTTTATTTTCGAGTTTGCCATATTTTTGTATTAAATAACTTGTTTGTTTTATTTTTTATTTATTGACAAGTAAGATAATAGAATTAAAAAAGGGGGGCTGTCAGCCCAAAAAAAGGCAAAGACAATAAAAAAGGAATCGATCTATCAACTTTTTTACAAAAGACCCATAGAAGGATGAAAAAGATGGATTGGGGTCCCCAATTTAGAGAAATACATGCCCAACATGCTAAATGATGAGCAAGCTCATTATATAATTGATAACAAAAAGAGATTTTTACAACAGAAAAGCAAAGAAACAAGCTCATTACTTGTTTGTTTTAATTGATGTAGAATACCATGTCATTTATATTTCAAAATTTTCTAATAATTATGGGACAAAACAAATACCAGTTGACCTTAATAACAAAGAACTTGATGGTCTTAGAAAGAAGTTTTCTTAGTGCCAATAACTTAGAACTAGAAAGTGTGGCCTTTGCTGAGTTATGTTCTTCTCAATTTCAATTTTGTCGCATCCTAAAAATTATTATTGCAAAGTCCAAGTTTGAAGCCTCCATTTAATGATAATGAGTCACAAAGGCCCACATTGTCTCAGGACAAAATGATGTGCTAGCCTTATAGATTCGGTTCACACCCACAAAATTAAGTGGTTATCATTGCTTAATGCAAGTTGCCAATGCATCAAGCAAAGCCATATTTCTGAATCTCTTTTTTTTTTTTTGGTAAACTATTTCTGAATCTCTTTAGTATCGTCTATTCTATGTCTCCCTTTCTTAAAATGATGGAACAGTCTAGACTGTAATAAGACAACGTAGAGATGATCAGGAAATTTTTTATTGCAAGAAAAAGGATAGAATAAAGCATTAAAGTCAACAAACTGTGTTTTCAAAGAAGTTATGGTAGTTCTCATCCAAAAAAAAAGAAAAAAAAAGAAAAAAAAAAAAGGTTATGGTAGTGACCACATATGGAGATGATCATATTGTGTTGGAGTCCAATATTGGTATTGGTATTTGGTATGGGCATCTCAATTTCGCATCTTTTTTTTTAGGTGTTTGCCCTAGTGAGTGGAAAAGTCTGTCTTGAGGTTACTAAAGATATTAGCACTTACCAATAGGTGATCAACAACGTTCTCACTTCTCAGTGGACATTTTAGCACTTATATGTTTCTTATGAATTTCTGGTCATGAAGCTTGAGCTCCTTGGTAGTAGATCGAACTTAATTTGAAGATGGTTATTGTGGTACTTTTATTAGGGTATGTTTGGGACGAATAGAATCAAGGAGAGAAGAGAGGAGACATAAAAGGTATGAATGATGGGTTGTAGGTTATAGGCCAAATCACATTCCACACCCAGTGGTTGTGAGAGGTCAAGGACCTGCATGGTGTGTAAGACACCTTAGATTTGTTTTTGTACTACTTTAGCATTTTTTTTTTCTTTTAAATAAAATAGAAAGGAGAGGGTGTGGTGATGAACTATTTTATTTGAATCATGTGACTGATGATGCACGAAAATTGTTAATGAGTTAATGGCTCTTGATCACACCAATGGGTACTTGAAGAATAAGAAAACAAGAACCAAACAAAAGGTACCGGTGGGGTACCAGCCAAAGACTTTCTGAAAGTTAAGTCAGTGAATGAGAAATCTCTAAGAACTCTATGGTGAGAGAGTTAGGGATTTCTACGTACCTGGAAAAAGAGGAGGCCTGATGCTTATATAGTGATATGGAGGAAACCTAAATCCCGGGAATACAAGGATTTTCTTTATAGGGAGAAGGTGGAGTTAATGCCACCAAGATCTTGGGGATACCCTCCATTCTGGGAAGGTGATAGTCGTGTGGTAAGGTTTTTGTGCGTGGTGCGCGAGATGTTTCCATATAAGAACATGCATGTAGACCACATAAGGCCACGTAGGACCCGTCGGCATACTTCTCCGTCTGTTGGGGTCATTCATCAGCTTGGAATAGAGATGTACCTGTTAGCTTCACATGGATCTATCCACGTAACCGTCAGCTTCTGTTGGTGCTGGGCACAAGGTTTCACATGGACCCTCTTGAGACCGATGGTTCCTTTGGAGATGTTGTCGGCTTTATTGTTGGTGTGATACTTCCTGACGGGCTCTGTCATTAAAAATCCTAATCTTATTCCAAAAATACCCTTATCAATGACCATAGTTAGAGCATTCACAGAAGTAGAGTTAAAAATTTAGCTATTTTGCTCTACTAAAAGTTACTTTATCTATTTTACCTACACACATGCTGCAGCAGTGGATCTATTTTAGGTTTCAACACAATAAAATAATATAAATATCACAATAAAATAATATATCTACTACAATAAAATAATCCATCTCACAACAATAAAAATACTACAAACTGATCCACCACCACGGCCAACCAAGAACAACTGCCCATAGCCACCATGAAATCCAGCCAAACCACCACCACGAAATCCAGCCACAGCCACGAAATTCGCTACGCTTTTGAGTTCGATGAAGGATGCCGGTGGAGCTTGGATTGACGATGAAGCTTAGGTCGGCAATGGAGCTTGGATCGGCGGTGAGATGGAGGACTAAGCGAGATGGGTCGGCGGCGTGGGACAGTGATGAAGATGAAGATTGATGATGAAGGACTGGGCGAGATGAGTCGACGGTGTGGGATGGCGATAAAGATGAAGATTGACGATGAAGGACTGGATGAGATGGGTCGGCGGCGTGGGACGACGATGAAGATGAGCCCAAAACAGATCGGCAAAGCAGAGAGTAGATGAGGGAGAGAAAAAAAAAATTGAGAAGGAAAAAGGAAGAAAGAAGAGAATCCGGAGAGAGAGAAACAAAAATTTTATAATGAAAGGGGAGAGAGAAATTTAATATATATATATATATATATATTTTTTAACTCTCAATTACAGTGCACATCTATAGATAGATGTGCACTATAGCAATGTAGCAATGAAGCTAAAAAAAATAGCTATAGCTCCACTGTTAAATGATGATTTTTTGTGTTTTGGTGGAATTAAAATAGCTATATAGCTATTTAGCTCCACTGTTGTGAGTTCTTAGAGCACTCACAGCAACTCACAGCAGTGGTGCTAAATAGCTATATTGCTATTTTTTAGCACCATTGATCACAAAAGAAGACTACTGTAAGGACACGATTCCTTCGCGGCCCACTAACATTTTTGGGCTCACACAATAAAGGTCCCTCACAATATTATTTGTAGAGAGTGGGCTTGAAAAGCTAGTCGCTGGTCAAGTGGCGATGCCCGGTCATGGCTTTAGAGAGATTTATGTAGAAAAAGGGGATTGGGTGTGAACATTTAGGCCCTAAGGCGTCGTACCCCGTGGGGTGGAACTCCTCGGAGATGATCCGAGGACCCTATGAGGCCTTATCTCGGTTGCCCAACGACGGACTTTCTTCCGTGGGGTCCGGTGTTGTTGAGATGTTTTCCCCATGTAGTCTTCCTTTTTCTGGAGGTAGGATCGGCCCCCCTCTCAGATTTACTTACTTCCTTATTTTATACTAGCTTGCATTCGCTGTCCTTCGTTCACGTGTAGGGTCAGTCTTTACAAACACTGACATTTGTCCCATCAGTCCAATCCCGGAATTGTTGGGGATGGTTTGATAAAGCTGCAGGGTATGGCTCTGTCAGGCGCTGGGTCTTATCTGGAAGGGTAGTAAGGATAACCTCCCCAAGGTATCTTGGATCTCCTTACGAATTCGTCCCTATACCAGTTTCACCTCTTTGTTCTGGTGGGACTATGGATCTGCCGAGGACTACACTGTCCTCGGCTGCCTCCCAAAATTCTTTTGTGCTCTGCGTTGTGGAGCTTGGGCCACAGCTCTCCTCGGATTGGGCCTTCGGACTCTCTAAGGGCAAATGGGCCTGGTCCACGAATTGTTGGGCCCCACAACTACAGTAGTGGAGCTATAAGCAAAATTTGTTGCTTCTCAGCTACAGTGCACATCTATCTTTAGATGTGCACTGTAGCTCAAAGGTTAAAAAAAAAAAAAAATGATTACACTTCTCTCTCTTCTCTTAATAAAAAAACCTTTCCTATTTTCTTTCTCTCTCTCCGGCTTCTCTTCTTCCTTCTTTCTTCCTCAATTTTTTTTTTTTTTCTCTCTAGCTCGCCAGCCAGCTCCCTCATCTCCCTCATCCCTCAACTCGCCGGCCAGCTCCCTCATCGCCGATCTATTCTGTTGACCCAACTCGCCGACCCACCTCAAGCCCCATCGCCGAGTCGACCCAGTTCCCAAGTACTCAGATGGGTTACCATTGTTTTCGTTATCGGAGCCTTTTCGGGTCGGGTTTACATAGCGGGTGGGCACGATAAGAACAAGAACACGTTGGAATCGGCGTGGGTTTACGATTTAAGGAAGGACGAGTGGGCCGAGTTAACTCGGATGAGTCAGGAATGAGACGAGTGCGAAGGGGTGGTGGTTTTTTCTTTCCTGCTGTGGATTGGTAGTGGTGGTGGTGGTGGATGATTGTCCTGTGTTGTGCTATGATTGAGTTTTATTTATTTATTTATTTATTTATTTTTATGTATTTTCATATGGGTTTGGTGGTTGTGGTGGTGGTGGTTGATTTTGGCTATGGTAGTGATGGTGGATGATTTTGATAGTGGGTTTGTGGATTTTGGTTGTGGTGGTGGTGGATGATTTTGACTTTGGCAATGGGTTTTGTGGATTTTGGATATAAGTTTTGTGGTTTGTGGTTGTGGTTGTGGCAGTGGCAGTGGCAGTGACAGTGGGTTGTGGTTATGGTTGTCATGTCTGGTGGTTTATGGTGACTGGTGGTGATGGGGTTGTGATTGTGGTTGTGGTTTTGTTTTGTTTTTTTTTTTTTTTTCTATGTTGTGGTTGCCAAAGTAGAGTGGTGGTTGTGGCCGGTGGTGGTGGTGGTGGCGGTGGGTGTGGTTGTGGCTGATGGTAGAGGTGGTTGTGATTGATGCTGTAGATGTTTTTTGGTAGTGGGATATATTATTTTATTGTAGATGATATATTATTTTGTTGTAATATTTATATTATTTTATTGTGTTGAAATCTAAAATAGATCCACTACTGTAATATGTATATAGATAAAATAAATAAAATAATTTTTAATAGAATTAAAAAATTAAATTTGTAACTTCACTACCGTGGACGATCTTACTATCCTATTCTTTAGGTGAGATGGTATATCCTGTTTAGGTATATATATATATATATATATATATATATATATATATATATATATATATACAAGAGGTGGCGTATAAAATAATTTTCCAAAATAGAATGACTGCCAGTGGCTGAAATGCTTGATTTGAGAGAAAGCTGGTTCGGTGTAAATGGATTTGACAGAAGCAAGATTAGTGTGAGATACAGGGGAGTGCGAATCTGAAATAAATCTGAAGAATTAAGTTGTAACTCTCCTATTTATTGAGGACAATAACAAGGATAGGGGCCTACATGCACTCCATCAAAGTTTGATCTCATTCTCACGTAAAGTACCAATGATTTTAAATGGTGCGAGACAATAGTCCCTACTCCTTAGGCCAAACAAACACCCATAATGATAATTGTATCCAAAAGGTACAAAACTTAAGACCTATCTCATACCGAGACCATATGCAATGGCCAATGGGCCACGACTTTGAATGTTGTAACTAATTTAGTATTTGCTAAAAGGATCTTTAATTCCTCAAATTTTACAATTTGGTTTCAATACTTTTTAAAAAAGAATTTTTTTTTTTTAATGAGAAATTGTCATATCATCCACTAATTAAATAAAATGTGAGGATTAAAACTCACTACCACTTGTCATTGTATATTTAAAACAAAAAGACATATCCAATTAAAAAAATACTGAAGATAAGTCAAACCTTAAATTCTATATCTAATAGTATGAGTTAAACCTAAATGTTTTCTTTTCTAAAAAAGAGAACATTGTATCCTTGGACCTTGAGTTATACTATCATGTCGATTAGCAATTATTTTTTCAAGGAAACATCAACTGGTAGCTCTAGGAATACAACAAAATCTTGTGAAAAATTAGTCTTATGCTTGGTCAAAGCATTAGTGCATTTGTTAGCTTCCTTACAGTATTGGTGAATCCTAACCATTATAATTCTTTTCAAGCTTTCCCAAAAATTAGTCTCAATGGCAATAGGAAGATAGCATTATTATTTTTAATATGATATTGATTAGCAATTATTTCAAATATTTTTTTTGATGACAATAGGAAGATAGTATCATTATGTTATAATATGATATTGATTAGCATTTATTTAAAAATATTCTTATTATTATTATTGAAAGAAGAAGATGAATATATATATATATATATATATATATATATACAGTTGAGGCAAAATGAAGCTACTATCTTCGGACATTCTAATTGTTTTTTCTAGGGATGACAATTTTTGCCCGACCCGCGGGTACCCGGTCCGATTAGGAATAGGGTCGGGTATGGGTTTTTTAAAAAAAAACCCGAAGTGGGTCCGGGTCGGGTCCGGGTTTTATAAAAAAATCCGAGACCCGACCCGGATAAAACCCGGTATCCTGAAATTACAAAAATACCCCTTCTCTCTCTATATATATATACCTATCATCTAACCCTAACCCTCATTTCTTCATCTGCTCAGAACTCACGTTGCCTCACTCACAATCTCTTCAGCTCAGTCTCGCCACTCTCACTCACTCACTCACCTCGCCGTCGCCGTAGCTCACCGCCGATCTCTCTCTCCACCGTCCCAAGCTCACTAACTCACAAGCTCACTCACTCACTCTCAATCTCACCGCCGACCCAACTGTCTAACCTCTCACAGTCGCCGTAGCCGGTCCCTCTCGTCGCCGTCCCAAGCTCTCGCCGTCGGTCTCTTTCTGTTCTGTTCTCTACTTTTCTTCAATTTTTTTTTTTTTTTGATATTGATGTACTCGGTCTGTTCTGTTCTGTAGCTAAATCAAACATTTTTGTGTATATATATAAATGATAAAAGAAGAGTTGAATGTGGTTGTAGTGGATTTGTGTTTTTGACTTTTTGTGGTTGTTTTGAATGGTGGGTGTGATTTGTGTTTTTGTTCAAGTTTGTTCCTTTTTGGATTAGTTGGTTTAGCTTAGGAGCTGGAGAGCTCAGTGAAAGAAGCTCAAGGTTTTCCCATTTTGTTTACTTCAGAGTTTCAGTAAATGGATCTGCTTTGTATGTGAGGTTCATAGTTTTGAAATTTGGATTTCGTTGTTCTTGTTATAGTCTCAAGCCGAAGTATCTGAGAGAGGGGTTTTGTGAGTCTCTTTGCATTTTTTTTTTTTTTCGGTTGGGCCATGATTTGGGCCCAAATCTGGTTGGGCTAAACGGGGCCCGCAGGGCCCGACTGAGTGGGTCTAGGCCCCGGGAAAAAAACCTGTTTAATAAACGGGCCGGGTTCGGGCTGTGGGTCTTGACTCGCGGGTTGGGTCCGGGTATGAAAAAACCCAACCCAACCCGACCCGAACCCGATTCGTTGCCATTCCTAGTTTTTTTTTTTTGGTATCTTTCCCTATAATCCGAAAAGTGAAAAATAATTATTCTAAAAAAAAAAAAAAAAACCAGTTTGCATTGGTCTGAAAGGGCAAAATAAAAATTATATTATTTATCTATATATAAAATAAGAAATTAGAACTCTAATTTTGTGCCATGTGTCTAGAATCTGAAATTGAAGTTGAATTTTGCATTATGTGGCTAAATGTATGTGGACTCATTCTCATTAAAACCACTTCTATGTATCAGGTCAAGTGAGTTATTGTGCTAATTAAGTTTTTTCTTGATTTTGTAGTCAATTGTGAAAACCAAAGAGATTAATATCGGTGATAAGAACTTGGTTTGGGTACATTGCATAATTTCCAAAAAGATAGCAAAGCCAAAGTTTGTATCTTTGTTATAAATTGCTTACAAAGTTTGCATCTTTACATTTGCACTGAGTTTCAGATTAAAGTGTTTTCTTTTTGGTTCTGACACTGAGTTTTGTTTACTATTCACTTACAAAGTTTGCATCTTTACATTTGTTAAAAATTGCTAATATGTGATCAGATGCACATTATGCCTAAAATTCACTATCCTTATATTTGGTTTTTTGTTCAGGTTTGGCACCTATAACAATGAAGAAAGCACTGCTGTGGACCGATGGATGATACTTTTTGCAGGCTGCAAAGGAACTTAATGATCAATGGAATCTCACGCGAATTGGAGAGGACTCGGCTGTAGATGTCTGGATGGCAGATGTGAGTCACTATGTTTTTAAAATGTTCAGTGAAGGTAAAGGTTATGAACAATGTAAATTTTTCGGAGAGAAATTTATTATTCTATATTGACGCAAGTTTGGTCGCTTTCTTGGAGTGGATCACTCCACTCTATCTTTCTACTGGAATTTTTTATTCAGATTGTTACAATTTAATTCGAAATTTTATTTGAATTTTCCTATTGTTGTTACTATCATATATTATCATTCCAATTGTTCAATTAGAATCTGAAATTGGAGTCCAATTTTACTATACACGTGGACAATCTAATTATTTTTAATTTTGCTGTCATGTGTAGAAGCCAATTGGAATTTTTAAATTGGATCACTCCACTCTGTCTTTCTACTGGAATTTTTTATTCAGATTGTTACAATTTAATTCAAAATTTTATTTGAATTTTCCTATTGTTGTTACTATCATATATTATCATTCCAATTGTTCAATTAGAATCTGAAATTGGAGTCCAATTTTACTATACACGTGTACAATCTAATTATTTTTAATTTTGCTGTCATGTGTAGAAGCCAATGAGATGAAATTAATAACACATTAAACACTCATGCTTTGGGAATCGGTAGTACCAATCTAAATCCATTGGACCTGCTTCGTGATAATACAACTATGAAGGATGTATAAAAACACGCACAAACCCCTCTCTCTATAAAAAGAGATTGGAGAGAATTTCTTTTATCAGCCATAGAACTTTAGAGGTTTTTTCTTCACACAAATGCCCATCATGTTACAAAATGACCCATCGTAAAACTACAAAATGAGTACAACTCTGAAGGTTTTTTTTTTTTTTTTTAATTTAAAATTTTTTAAGCTGCGAAAATTTCAATCACCAATAGAGATTGAAGATTCAAAAGCGTGAATGGATTTTTTAGATAAATATTGTCACCAAGGTTCATCTTTCTATGTAAAATATATATACTGCTAAGTTTTGTTAATAAAATTTTCTGGTTAATAATATGAATTTAGACTTAACTGAACTTTTTAAACATGAATAAACTCATGATTAATAATATATCCATTCCCGTGCGGTAGCACGGGACTACATACTAGTTTATTAATTAATACAGACAAGTACATAGTCATAGAAGTTATATGGTTTCCTTAAAGAGGAAGCAAAATGAACTGGTTTCCATCTGATTTGGTCTCAGCTCAGACTACGTCAAAGTTTTGTCAGCAAAAACATTATGAACGTTTCTGGCCTGTGACCAACCTGGTCAAAGTTGTCCCAGTCTTTGAAATTGGTTCCATGCTTTTAATCTCCCCAATACGCACGCCACTATGTCTTCCTCTGACATTCACAATAAATATGATAAGATATCAAATTTGCATAATGAACCAAAAAAATAAAAATAAATACTCGTACAGGCTTATGTGTTTATACGTTACTCTTTCCTTCCGTCCAAAATTGTTTATCCGTTTAGAAAATTCAAACTTTTTTTTTTTTTTTTTTAAGAGAATATCATTTAAACGCAGTGTTTATCAGGTAAAAATGCACAAAATCTCAAAATTATAAGTATTAATTTAAACAGTAGAGAAAGAATATTGGTACTGACTTTTAAAATAGAGTAAGGCTAAGATAAGAATTTTATTTTTTAATTTTGGAAAGAGGACTTCATTTTGAGATATTTCAAAAGAGAATAGAGCACTAACAATTTGAGATGAAGTGAGTAACCAAAATGATATTTTTGTACAGTACTTATCCAAATTTAGATAACACTTTTAGCTTAGGTATTTGAAATATTATGGATAAAGTTTAGTTACAAAATTGGTTGTAACTTGAAACTACAACCTTACTCAATATTATTAACATTACTACATATTTCTAAAATCTAACAGTTGGATTAAATGTTCTTCAATCTTCACGCTGTTAATACACATGTCAAATTTTATACTAATCGGATATTATTTGCTATATGCTTTATATGATTATATTTTATGCATAATTTTAAACTACAAAAACTTACACTTTAAACAATTTATTGATGGCATAACTATTGATCTTTAATTTTCTAAAAGTTTTGCAAGTATGGAAGATATAAGATGAAAATGTAATCCAATTGTGGATTTGTCAAAATTCACATCCAATAAAAATATATTGATGTTGTAATCTTAGAATCTAACCAATTTTGTAACTAAATTTTGTCCAAATATATATATATATATATATATATAAATTTCTTGCACGAGTCACTCTTTCTTTCACATTCCCAAATCTCTCTCTCTCTCTCTCTCTCTCTCTCTCTCTCTCTCTCTCTCTCTCTCTCTCTCTCTCTCTCTCTCTCTCTTAGTGTCACATAGATCACAATGATTGCTTCAAATGACATGGTGAGCAAAACAAAGATTAGAACCTTGCCAATGATCTGAAAACTCCTCAAAGACAAGGAACCTCACCAACGGTTGAAGGTTGATGATGATTAGAGGATGGTGTTATGGTCCTAGTGTTTCACATTGATTAAGTGTAAGCTTAACTATGTGTTTATAAACTCTTGGGCACCCTTCCCTTACAAGCCGGTTTTCAAAAGTGAGTTCTACCCATGGGTTTGTAAGTGGCTTTGGTTTTAAGGTGGTGTAGTTGTCCTTTTGGAGGCTACAACTCTAGGTTTGTTGTCAATTTGTGGGTTTGATTTGTGTTGTTGGTTTGATCTGCTGTGGAGCATTCGTTTGTGCACTAAGAAAACAAGGGAAAACTAAAGAAAATATTAAATATAATTAGATAGAAATAGTAATAATAAAATGAATGAAAAATGAATAATTAAATGCGATAGAGTTTGGAATGGAGAAATGGATGTGGGTGTTTTGAAAAGTGATTATTGATTAACTAAGATACAAAAAGTAGGTTCTTAGTTTAAGAGATAAGGGAAATTTTGCATAAGCCAATGTGAAGGCTCAATATTATTTTTTAATCAATTAACCATCTAGGATTACAACAATATCAATGTGCCAATTTTGTTAACATTAATTAAAATATTGTCATTAACCTACAAAAAATCAATATTGATTTAGACAAAAATAGAAGAAGAGTAATGCTACAGGCACAACAATTTCTACAATATATATATTTTGTAGCAGTTGAGTTAACAAGTTTTTAGAGATTTTCATTTGGGACCACCGCTGACATTTCTTTTTTACTTACCAATAACAACTTACCACTTTGATAATTGAGCAATTTTTTTGAGACTCTAGACTTGTTGATTGGTAATATTGCGTTTAAGCGGCTTGACGATGGCAATGTGCCAAGAGCCTAATAGTTGGATTGGCTTTTTTCTGATTTTTTTAACGAAGATGTTTATGGTCCATTCTAATTGAAGGGGGAGGAAGGAAGGGTGATCAAAGGGGAGTAGAGTAGAGTTGGCGTCGGCCAATTCTACTCTACTCTACTCTCTTTCTCCTCGGGAGAGGATCACCTCTAGTTTCCTCTAATTTTAAAATAGATGAGTGACACGTGTAAATAAAATGATCCAACAATTAAAAAATTAGCAATTTGTGTTTTAAAAAAATAGATGCAAAGGCAAACATTTTTTGAGATAAAAGTGCAAGAAGAAGGCATGGGCTTGTCGGAGTCGGAGTAACAGTCGATGGCAACCTTCGACGGTGCGTGGATCGGCAGCCAAATTGCAGGCCGCATGTGAGAGCAGAGATGGAGGCTAGCTTCTTTGGTTTTACATATCAAAGGTCGATGAAGAGAACCGTGGCGTTGGTTTTGTGAACCACCGATCGATGAAGAAATTATGACAGCGCGTGGATCAATGGCCATCGCGCGTGGCGATGCGTGTGGGTGAAGATGGAGATTGTACTCTTGGTTTTTGCATATTGGAGGCCAAATAAGAGATCTGCGGTGTTGACTTCACGAAAGGATTGAGAAAAAACTAACAAATTTGAAGGGAGGCTCAGACTTGATGATGTGACAGCTGTGACTTTTGATAGTGGCAAGGCAGCGACTGAGAGGCCTTGTGTTGGTGGTGAAGGCAGCAATAGTCTTAGGTTGAATGGTGGTGATGTATAGTACATCAGTTTGGCTCCAGAGATGGTGAAGGGAGAGGCAACAAAGAGATGGAAAATTGTTAAGTTTTTCCTAACTGTTGGATAATTTTATATACACATGTCACTTATCTATTTTAAAATTGGAGGAAACTGGAGGTTTTAAAACTAGAGGTGATTCTTCCCCCTTCTCCTCCTCCTTCCCTTCAATCCAAACATGTTATTAAGATTTAGACCCCCTTCTCTCTCTCTCTCTCTCTCTCTCTCTCTCTCTCTCTCTCTCTCTCTCTCTCTCTCTCTATATATATATATATATATGTAGGGGTGTCAAAATTAGATACAACTCATGAACTTGACTCGACACGACATAAAATTAGCAGATTATAAGTTGAGTCTTAATGGGTTAGTGTCATTTTCGAATTGACATGATTGATCTGTTTAATAAATGATTTGGTTTAGTGTCCAATCCATGAAACTTATTTGACCTGTCTGACCCATTTAATTAAATAAAATTTTGCCAATATACTATTCAAATCTTAGGTATATAAACTTCTTAGTTGTTGTGTTTTATTTTCTTTGACATATTATGATTGATTATTTGTAACATTGAAATATGCTTTAGTTTTGAATGATTATTTGCAATGCAATTACTCATTAGTTCTGAATTTTATATTAATAATATTTATTTTTTTGGTTTTTTATAATTCAATCCGGTTAATACTATTTTTTTTTCTTTTCATTTTGATAAAATCTGATAAACAAGTCGACACGATTGACCTGTTTAATAAATGGATCGTATTAGGGTTGAAGAATCTTGACTCGTTTAATAGTTATGTCGGATATGAGTTGACACGACACGAACCTAACACGCGAACACGAATTGCCGCCCCTAATATATGTAACAACTAACTAATCTGATCATAAGGGAAGTGGCACATTAATATTATTATAATAATTGAGGGTGTAAATTGCAAAATTTTAAAATTTAAAGATCAACTCAAACCCTTCTCGGATCATAATAATTGATTCATTGACCCACATATCATACCTGGTTATGCATGTAATGTACTGGAATATGCACAGTATACCAAACGACTGATTGAAGATACGGCCAACATCATAGATTGAAGATACAGCCAACATCATAGATTTTCATTTTAATTTTTCCTTACCCACTTGCATGCCCATATGACAGTTGTAACGTAACGCTTTGACAGAGGTATCTATTGGGTGATGATTAGGATTGCCAGCTCACACACCCTGGCTCCAATCTCCCACATGCATCCCCACCATACAACACCCCCACGACATCAATTAACCAATCAAAATACGCCACCTGGAAATTAAACAGATGGCGGAGCTTGATTAGTTTCACCGCTAATGTGCGCCACCGAGGCAAAAAGGTAAACAACAAAAAAGGCAAGTTTTAGAGTGCGGAGCGCATTTTAGCAACACACCCACCATACTCGGAGGAGCTTAAAATTGAAGAAGGTGGTGAACCACTCAAAGGATTTTGTTTCCTATTTCGTAAAATTACCAAAATATCCATTAACTAGTAACTACCTCAATAACTCTCTCTCTCTCTTAAATTTCAATGCCCCTTCGGTTTTGACCTCTCGGAGACCCCTATCTCCCATTTTTTCTCTCTCTAAAGCTCTCTCTCTCTCTCTTGCTCTTTCTCTCTCCCTCTGTGGAACTTTCCGATCTGGTACTTCTTGTTACTACGATTGCTTTAAATAGTTTTAGCTTTGTCATTGTGATTTGTTTGATTCTAATTTTTTGTATTTTACTTTGACTTGATTGCAGAGAGGTTAATTACTCGAAGGGGTTTCGAATTTTTTTTAGGTGATTGATTTTGGATTAAAACTATTTCAATGGCTGCTCCACCGGCAAGAGCTCGTGCCGATTACGATTACCTCATAAAACTGTTATTGATCGGCGACAGTGGTACGTTTTTTAAAGCAATTTTCATTTTCTCGAGAACCAAACGGATCGTTTTGTGTTCAGAACCTAGATCGTGTTCCTGAGCTCGAAAAATGTGAAGATTTTCTGCATTGTAGGTTCACTTGATTTGATTTTGGAATTTGGAAGGTTTTTTTTTTTTTTTGGTTTTGTTTGGGATTTCTAGGCGTTTTGATGTGGAATCTGTGTAGATCTAGTTTGATTCAGGGTTTAAACTTGTTCTGACCTGATTTTTGAGCTTTTAGGAGTTGAAATGATGAGAATTTAATCAAACTATGTGAATTTTATGTCTTTGAGCTGTTAGGAATAGGTGTTTTTGATTCTCAATGTTATATCGTTTTTGCAAAATAGCCTTGCTGTTGTGTATCTAAGTTATGATGGATTATCTGGATGTGAGATTGAACTCTGTTTTTCAATGACTGGCTTAGCTGCAATCCTTGATTCAATTGGTTTACCAGATTGGGCCTCCAAATTGTGTTTGCCATGTTTTTATTATTATATAAAATCTTTCTCTATATGTTTTGACTGTGACTTGGTCTATGCTATCCTGATTGATTTTTTGTTTGTTTTTTTACTTCAATTACAGATAATAATTAAAAAAAAGTGTTTTTACTAAAATTCTGGCAAGTTCATATTTATATATGCTTCAATTTGATTTCTTTTGGGTTGCATGTTAAGTAGGGGTAAGAAGTGATGTGATAACTATCTTATTTAGTGTTTTAAACTTCAAATAGCCCTTTTCCAAGTCCTTGAGTAGTCTTTTTGCAATATGTTTATATTGATGAAGTTTTTGCCGCCTTCTTCTTCTTATTTTTGTTTTTCCTTTTAAAATTCATTTTTAATACAAATGTGCAATAATAGTTCCTAGCTTGGATTTTTTTTTTTTTTTGGGGTGTGGGGGTGTGTTCATGGGTGATAAGAGTTAACTTATTATTCAAATTTGACTTGGTTTAATTTAAGAGTAGTGAGCTCTCCTGCTCTCCTCCTCACCCCTCCATTCTTTCTTTTTCTTTATCATAAAATCATAGAAAGTGCATTGATTCTTAACTGGTCTGAGGCTTATTTTGATATAGCGTTACCATTTTGGAGCTCTCTGCTGGGTTTCTAACTTGCTATGTTGACCTACTTTACATCAAGTATCATATTCTCATTTATGTATTTAGATGAGTACCTTGAGGCTTATATGGTCTCTAGAGCTAGGTAGCTTTGGTGTTATGCGAGTTGTAGATTTTGGAATGGGTGGTTTCATAGGAATGGTGGAGAAGAATGTATCGAGTCGAACTTGATTAGTCTATTGAGGATCTATGACTGATCTTGAAAGTTTTGGGACTAAGGCTTTGTTGTTGTTGGTGGTTTCATGGGAATGTACTGATTCAACAAATTTATTGTGTAACCTTCAAGAGAACATGCATGAGCAAAGTCTTGCCCACCTACATGTGATCAATCAGAAATTTTGCAGTCCTCTTCTGGCCTTTGGTATATCCTGTGGGTATAGGGCTTAGGTCCCTGTTCCTCCTCCTCTCTCTCTCTCTCCCATTCGAAAGCTCTGGCTTGAAGATATTAAATTTCTTCATGGTATAGAGACAATTAAGTGATATTAGAGACAATTAAGTGATATTAAGGTAGTGATCTCACACTTAGCAGAGAGAGACTTTTTAATTAGTTATGCTGATAAGTTTATGCAGTGTTTGGGGGAAAAAATCATTGAAACTTGTTCCCTTATTTTATGTGAATGAGAAAAAAAATTTGGGCATATTAAAGATAAGGACTTTGCTACTTAGGTCATTGCCTTACATAGATGGAGGATAGCAAGCATTTTCAATGTTAAAGCTTCTTTATCATACGTTTTATTTATTTATTTATATGTATATTTTGGTAAGTAAACATACATTTTACTGCAAAGAGACTACTTCATGTACAAGAGAGACAAAGAATTCTAAAGACTTTATCATACCGCTTCATTTCTACATTCATACTGGACCTGTTTGGCTGGACCTTTTATACCTTTTCTCAATTGAACTTTGAGAAGCCTTTTTAGGATGAACTATACTAAACAAATATGACTAGTAATGAGGGCTTACAGTGGAGCACTTGTAGCCTATAGAAACTCTACATCTTTTTGGAGACAACTGTGCTATCTATTTGAGTACTTGAGTTGAAGCCAGAGATTATATGATTTGTTAATTGGTTCTTTAACTTGATGATATGTTGACAATCTTGTTGGGCTCATAATATGTCTGACTGTATCAATGCTGTTATTTTATATTTAATTGTGGTTTACTGGTTTTAGGCAGTGAATTTTTAGGGATTATGTTGTGAAGTTCAATCATAATGTTCTTAAAATGGATTAAGATCCTCTAGAGTTCTTAAAATCCTAGCCATTCATTTTAAAATGAGCGGATTAGATTTTACCACAACATCATTAATATTTTAAAAATGTTTGAGTATCAACATTTTTGTGTCTATTTAAATTATTAATGACGTGGAAAAATCCAACCCACTAACTTCCAAATGAATGGATAAGATTTTAATAACTCTATAGGATCCTAATCTTTCTTAAAGATACTTATCGCTGGGCAGAAGCAGTGGAGAGGTTGAGTTTGAGTTGAACAGTGTGCATGAATCCTGGGGCATAGTAGCAATTTTTATAATATACACTCAGTGCTGGAGGATATCAGGGGTTTAATTTTTTGGGGATATTTCATATCCATAACTAGAGAATGTGTTATGGGCAATGAAAATTCTCTCTCTCTCTCTCACACTAAGTTAATTTTCAGACTAGTACCACTGCTCCAAAAGTTTGATATTTTTGGAGATCTTACATATCCATAACTAGAGAATGTGTTTTGGGCATGAAAATTATCTCTCTCTCATTAAGTTAATTTTTGGACTAGTAACACTGCTCCTAAAATTTGACATGTTGATTCTTGTTCATTACTTCTACAGGTGTGGGTAAGAGTTGCCTTCTTTTACGTTTCTCAGATGGCTCCTTCACCACTAGTTTCATCACTACCATTGGGTTTGTATTCTTTGAATTGCAGCAGTTAGTGTTGGATTCTTGAAGAATTTTACCAATCTACCATGTCATTATTCTCTTGCAGCATTGATTTTAAGATTAGAACCATTGAACTTGATGGAAAACGGATCAAACTGCAAATTTGGGACACTGCTGGTCAGGAGCGGTTCCGAACAATCACAACTGGTAATTCTTTTTAATTATTACAGGTGTAGACGTTTTTTAATTGTGGAAGATAGATAGTACTTATGAAGGGAAGTGGTTTGGTGGGTAATTTTCCACTCTGAAACCAGTTGATTTGATAAACTTTATCTTGCAGTTTTGACAAATGGCATTTTCTAAAAAACAATTTAGTTTTTGGTGGTGCACTAGGATTCCATTAACAAAGAGTTGTTCATCTGGGCCAGTTGCAATTATCTTGGGCTTGGCTTGTTTGTTTCTTAGTGACCAAGCCTGAGCCAGTTGAAAGGCTCTTTTTTTTTTTTTTTGGATAGGTAATAAGAATAATATTAATCAAGATGAAAAATGAAGAGCAAATACAAGATGTTCATGATGGTGAACACAAGAAAAAGAAAAAGCAACAAACAACAAGAAGGAAATAGATTTTTTAATTTCTTATTTTTAAATTCTCAATATTTCAAAATTAAGCTCATAAGCATATGAAATGGCTCAACATACGACGGTAAAAACCATGTATGGGTGAAAGAAAGTTGCTGACTCTCTCATCAGTTTCTAAAGTGCGACAGGTGATCCCTCAATTTTGGTGCACCATTTTACTCCATAATTAAATAATAATGCCTAGGGCCAAGAGCCTTGTAGCTCAATTGGTACCTCTTTGTGTTTCCAATGAAGACATCCAGTTCAAATCCCCCTAACCCCAACTGTCGAATTATCAAGAAATAAATGGTTAGTACCTAAGCCCTTCTAGAAAATAGATTCAAAAGAGGGTTGCCCTCTGTAACAAGCCCTCCTGCTTTTTTCTTCCACTAACATGTTAGCTTTAAACTTCGGTCCATTGCATGGGTTTTTCTGTTCCATTATTTAATATTATAATATAATAAAATTATTAAAGGAGTCCCTGTGTGGCCTGCTAACATATAAGTCAATTATTAGCTTGTTAAAACTGAACTTGAGTATACTGTGGTTTGATTTAAGCTTCAGCCAGGCTTAACATCTATCCCAAGCTCAGGCAGATAGACCTCTGCTTTTCTTGTTTGTGGCTCTGAAGATATGAACCTAAAAAAATTTCTTATGGAAATGGGACTTTGGGAGAGGGCAACTGAGAGAACCACTGAAGTGGATCAGGAGCATTAGTTTAGGGTACATACCTAACAAAATGAATTATAAAAATGGGACCTTGGGAGGAGAGCAACTGAGGGAACTGCTGATGTGGATCAGGGGCTTGAGCCCTAGCACAATGAGGTTCACATTAATGGACTTGGCATTAATGTGTGGCATATTTGCATTGAGGCAGTTTGGAGGTGCAATGCGAGAGTTATGCCCTCATACTGGGAAATTGTTTTAACCCCCCTTTCAAAATGCCCAATTGTGTCTTTAACATTTTGCTCCATTGAACCTTCTCAGTGATTCTGGTCGTCTCCACCAATTGGTCTCATTTACTGGAAGTATGTTAGATAAAATGTCTAGGATCATCTGAATGCTGTATGTTGGTCTTTATAATATGATCAAGATAGAATTGTTTAAACACTTATACTGGGTGGTTGGATGGTTTCTATTGCTGTTTTCTTGTAATTTGTTGTCTTTCATTGTTTTGAACTGCTGCTACAAATGCTTATCGAGTTTGCGTCTTTCATATTATTTTCCCTAGTAACTCTGTTTTTAAATTTTTATTTCCAGCTTATTATCGGGGAGCCATGGGTATTTTGCTTGTCTACGATGTGACTGATGAATCATCTTTCAACAGTAAGTCCCTCACCCCTCTCTTCTCTTCTTACGTGCTTGTGCACACACATAGATAGAGCAGTTAAAGATTTGGATAATTGGATGTTTATTTTTTGTTGCATTATCTAGTCTCACCGAGGTTGTTGGTTGACAATTTATGGTTTCTTGGATTTCTACTGCTTTTTTATAGACCTGTCTTCTCACTGTTTACAGATATTAGGAATTGGATTCGCAACATTGAACAGCATGCTTCAGATAATGTCAACAAGATACTGGTAGGGAACAAGGCTGACATGGATGAAAGCAAAAGGGTATGTTCCTTTGTTTATAATTATTCATAAAGCCTCTTTTGCTCTAGGGTGAAAAAAAGAAAGCTTACTTTGATTAGTATCTAGAATTAATCATCCTTCTAGTTCCTTCATCCTGCCTTTGTGGATGAGTGTTTGCACTTAGCACCATCCCCAACCATCTTTTATTATAATCTTGCTTTTTTTCTTGTTAGGCTGTGCCTACATCCAAGGGCCAAGCACTTGCTGATGAGTATGGAATCAAGTTCTTTGAAACTGTAAGTAATGCTTACTCATTATTGAAACTTGTTAATTAGTTTAGTTATGTACTCAAATACACTTTTCCTTGCAGAGTGCAAAGACAAATCTAAATGTGGAGCAAGTTTTCTTTTCGATAGCAAGGGATATAAAGCAAAGGCTTGCAGACACAGACTCTAGGGCCGAGGTACTTTAAAATCCTGCCTTAAACTTGAATAAGAATGAAGTATAAATGATACTACTGGTGGTCACTATTGGCATCAGGTTTTGAAAATGTCTTTCTGTGGTTGTCATTGCAGCCTACAACCATTAGGATCAATCAACCAGACCAGGCAGCTGGAGCTGGTCAAGCTGCCCAAAAATCAGCTTGCTGTGGATCTTAAGAACACCCATTATTTTATTTGAGCAGGGACATGTCATGGAGGTCACACTGTCTGGAAACCGAAAAAGAAACAGAAAAAACTAATTGTCATAACAATGTGATGGGTGCTTGTAATTTTCCTGACTCATTCTTTCTGAACTTGTTTTAGTGTGTGAAGGGTAGCTTCTTTATTTGAGAATCTTATTTCGTGGCTAACATTTGATGTGTATCTTGTGGCAAACAACAGCTTTATTTGTTTTCTACCCGGTTTCTTTCTTTTGCTTGGGAAATGAACAGTTTATATAAATTGTAGTTTCTAATGTAGAAAGATGGGTTATGCTTTTTATTAGATGAGTAAATTTGGCCCTTGAAAATCGAGTTCCTTCTTGAAAGAGACTCTAAAAGACGTGGTTAACTTCTTATAACAAGCCGACTTGTAAAATTGTAAAGTGTAAACACAGGATGTCTCTGGATTATAATTTTGATCCTTGGTTAAGTACTTATTTCAGCCAGCTGAGATTAAGACCAGGGTTTTGGTCACTGGATCCGTATTCTTGTTGGCCTCCCCAATCCCGACATCTTGTTTCATATAGCAATCTTAAAAATGCCTCCTCCTTTATTACATCAGCAATCCGAGAGAAGCTTGTCCCAGGAAATATTCAGATTTAAAGACACCGTGGGAGTTTTGTATGTGTTTTATACTAAACTTGGCTAGGATGAAGGAAATGAGTCCGATTCAACACAACATGAGAGTTATTCAAGAAGTGAAGCAATTGATTTAACCTTTACTCTAGAGGAGAAACATGATAATCTGAATAAGTTGTAATATTTTATTGTTGTATACGTACACTCTTGGATCTGTACATCTGAAACACTTCAGTTGGATGAGAAAATCACAGGCACTAGTTTTCCATAACATGATAAATACCATCGCAAAGCACCTCATCTCGATGGACGAAAGCACAATATCATGTTTTACATCATTCTGCACCAAAAGAACAAAAAACACCTGTTCTTCCATACCAAGTGATAGAGTATATAATTTACAAAAGAGTTGTACTTGCACCAAAAGAACAAAAAAACACCTGCTCTTCCTTACCAAGGGATAGAGTCCATAATTTACAAAAGAGTTGTACTTGTTCTATGCACATTTCACCTTATATTACACTTTGACTACGGCTCATCTAGAATACTCCTATATATTCAGTTCTTCCTTTCCATATATACGCTGAAGCTCGCGAGTTGCAGCTTGAAATGATTCTAGAAAAAGAGAGGAAACAAAGAATCAAAACAAAAATAAATTAAGTATGGGAAGAAGAAGAAGAAGATTAGTGTCACAGTTAAAATATGGCAGCCCCCATCCCCCCAAAACAGTGGGAGAGTTAATGAAAAGCTAAACCATGAACATTTTTTATAAAGAAAAGAAAAGAGAGCAACAACTGATATGCATGAATTTTTGCTACCTTTCCAAATGCGAAAGGACTTCTGATTAATAGGTGCTCCAAAAACAGTCTGAATCGCATCAAACAACAAACTCTCAGGCGTGCTTCTTAATTCTTGTACAATCTGATAGATAGTCTTTCCATTCTCGAAGTATATGTGATTGTTTGGATGTTTTGTTTTACAACCAGCATGGCGCTCAAACTCATAAGCATTCAGCACCTATGCAGAAACCATAAAGATTAAACAGTTAGCTCTCAAGATATTTTGCTGCACCAAGTTATGAATCAATGGATTACTCACCTTAGAAAAATTGCATGACTGACACCCACAAAGATATCCAGAACCTTTTATAATTCCACGAAGCTCCTAGTTAAATGTAAAAATATAATTGTAAGTCAGTAAAGTGAAATGGCAACTGAAGTTCAAAAAATGGACGGAAAAAAAAAGGGAAATTACCTCCCGTGCCAAGGACACATACTTCACAGGAACACCATCAAGCATGCCCGTTGAGATCAAGCTTCTAACATTAGAGGGGAAGCTGTTTGGAGCTTCTTTCCTTGATGTTTTGAATTCTGGCTTATTCTTAGAAACAGATTCAGGTCTTAATTTAGCTGCTGGAGTGGCACTAAGAACTGTATTGGCATTTGTTTGATCCGATTCTTTCTCGTGGGCTGTTTCTAATGTTTGAACTGAAGACTGAGTGTATAATAAATCATAGTTGCTGACTGGCCTTCCCACAGGGATAATATCTTGTTCATCAGGAAACCCGCCAAAAGATATTATATTAGCTTCCCCCTTACCGTACGTGTCACCCATTGAAATGGAATTACCATCTTCATTTCCAAAGGTGGGACCTGTCGATCTGATATTGGCATCTCCCCTATTGTAGGCATGACCCATTAAAGTAACATTGTCATCCTGGTTATAAGGCTGCCCTATTGATGCAAAACCAGCTTCACTTTCTCTGTTATAGGCCTGACCTGAAGACAGGTGATTGATATTTTCCCCATTAGAACCGTGTCCCTTTGGCATATGCACCCCATTATCACAATCCTTAACTTGATTGACTTTGACCTTTCTTATTCCACCATAGGTAAGACATGTTTCAGCATCTTCCATAGCATGAGATATGGACAAACCAACAGATGCGTCTTCTCCAAATTGGTCATCCATACTCTTTCTTCTCACATTTGGATTCTCTGTTTCAACAACAATATTCCTTTCAGCAAAATTGACAGGCCTTGCTGTTTCAGATCCAAAAAAGCGGTAATTGAACTGGCTTGGGACTGAATGAAAACTTGAGGCATTCTCCCAAGAAGGAATATTAGCATTTGACATTCCTGAACTTGATTTGTTGTTTGGAGCTTGCACTGCTTGCTTCTTGTTAGGGAACAGCTCTGTTTCAGGAGCATCTACAAACCATTGATGTGATCGCTTTGGTTCAATTCTGGAAGTATTATCAAATGTTGGGTCTACGTCGTTTACATGTCCAGCACCCTTTGACATCCAAAATCCCTTGTCCTGCAAAGACTGCCAGAATCAATCACTATACTGTTGCAGACTCACACAGCATGCAAACACTTCCTTATGGTGGATACGAACAGAAAGGTTTAATTCAAGCATCCAATTAGTCACAATACACAAGGTTCATTTTCCCCCAGCTCTTTTCACCCTTAAAATATTATCTTCCTTTTCCAAAGAATTGGAACATACTTTTACATATCTTCTTAAAATTTGAATGGTGATATTTTCATTGTCTAGGTAAAGGACAACAAAAGTTATTAAAAAAAAACCTTTATATCTTTAATGAAATTTTATTACTTATTATATAAGCATATTAGAGTTTACAAAGAGTGCTGCTAGCAAAACGCAGAGCACAGTGCAAAATCAGGCTCTGAATACTGCATTCTTGCAGCCGAACTCAGCCAACATATACACTCAATTAATTCCTCCCTCCCTAACTATTACAGATTTACATCTTTTCTAGGCTTGCCAAAATCCGATCCATCCAACCTAAAGGAATACATCATTAGCCTCCAACCTACCATTTTCTGAAGCCTAAGTATTTTTAATCTAAAATAAACTAGGATAATAAAAGAAAGAGAATCTAGCAAGCAAAAATGGCAGTGTGGAACACTTGTAGCCCTAGAAGACCATCCTCTCACTGGCAATGAACCATCGGTCCATCACATTCCATATATCGTGTGGAAGCCGTTTCAATTTTTTAACAATGGATCATTTCAAAATTTAAACAACCTTCAAAAGAACGGGTCAACCCGATCAATTCTCTCACCTCAACCTCAACCATGCCCAGAAACTTAGTTTGGAAAAAAGACATTCCATATCAATAAATATCCAAAAATATTAAATTTATAAATGTCCCAATATTGAAGCTGCAAATTCACTCAAATGCCATATTTTTCACAAACACAGTAACACAGACACATATATAATGACAAAACAAAACAAAACATTAGTAACAAACAAACAAACCCCAAAACCCAAATAATAATTAAAAAAAAAGGAAGCATTACATGGGAAAATTTCCAACGTAAGAATTAAGAAACTAGAAGGTACCATTTTTGCTTTGCGATTCAACTTTCACTTTCACCGCACGTTGTTTACGTCTCAACGAAGTATTTAAGAATATTATTCAGGGTAACATCTGCGAAAGACACCGAAGCTTTGCTTTTAGTGTACGGACATACAATTAGCCAAAACCAAAAAAAAAAAATAATAATAATTGCAAAATGAAACATTGTACAAATTCATATTCAAAACAAAACCCTAAACTAATATAAAATTTCAGCAAAAAACACATGAAAAATTTGAACGTGAAATTTCAATTTTCAATTGCAAATGAGTAACAGAAATGCGATTACCCTAGAAATGGAGAATTAGAAAGAAAGAAAATTGACGATCGGTACCTTCGACGATGACCGGGAAACTGACCAGACCGTGGATATCCGGTCGGAAGTGGGTTAATTTTCCGGCGAAGCCACACCGGCGGTGAATGTTTCTCACAGAGAGAGAAGGCCAAAAAATAAATGGATATGTTCGAGTGTGAGGAGCACTCGATTTTTTCTCGGAGAGGGGAATATAAAAAAAGTGGGTAAAACATGAGATAGAGAAACGGTTACGATCATCTACGTCGTACACGTGTAATACGTAAATGAATCTGGACCGTTGGTTCGGTTGAGCCACTTGACTGAGGTGTTTTTGGTCAAGTCATGTAGGACGAGTGGCGAATGGGGATTGAGGCTCTCTATACACGTGGTCAGATTCTGGTGGATAATATGAGCAATAGCCAAACAACTGTACTTGCAACTTAGCCATGTCATCTGCCAAGTCATTGGTGCAAAATAGAATGGATTCACTTCCTTGTTGGAAATTAATATTATTTAAATTAATTTATACTATTATTTAAGGAGTTTCTCTGGTTTAAATTTCTCATTTTTTAGTTCAAAAATTTTTCTACACTCCTATATTTAAGTAGAGACAAAACTAAAGGACAATCAGGTAAAAATACAACTTTAACTCCTACTAAAATATTGCTTAAAAAATAAGACTCTCCTATTAATTTTCAAATTGATTTATAAACTTATAAATTAGATTTTCAAAATAAAAATTATATATATATATATATATATATATCTATACTACTATTTAAGGGGCTTCTCCTATTTGGATTCCACATTTTTCATACCTAAGATACCCTCATCATACCCACTTACAAGTTTTCAACTACCAGGGATAGATATGTAAATTAAAACTTTTACATTTTAAAACCACAAACTCACGTATGTTTTGCAGTTTCTATCTCACTTTCTCTCTCTCATTTTTCTTTAGATTGCAGATATTTCAGGTTCTATTTTTTGCAAGTTCTTCTTTATTATCTTTTCTTTTCTTTGAGTTCTACTTTTTTTTTCTTATATGTATCATGTTAACTCTCTTTTTTTTTTTTTTCTTCTTCTTCTTTTTTTCTTCTTCTTTTTTTTAAATGTAATTTTGAAATAAATGGTTCCTTCATATACTCTACCATTGTACTTCTTAATGAATTGTCATTTCATGTTGTAGGTATTGTGATCCAAAGACAGGGATGCCTTATGCTACAAAAGAAGCATTCAAAATCATTCGTAAACAGTTAAATAGTATGGCTTCTCTTACCTCCTTTAATAGCCTTTGTTTACATTATATTTAAAAAATTTGAATTGAAATAAAAATAGTTTCATATAAATGATCATTTACTATTTCCTTCTCCTTCCTCACTTCACTTCATTTTTTTTTTCCTTCTTCATATATATATATTTTACCATCATTGTGTATGTTTTGGCGTTAAATTTTTTTATTTAGGTATGTAGCAACCTTGAGTTCTACTTATATATATATATATATATATATATATATATGTATCACGTTAACTCTCTCTCTTTTTTTTCTTTTCTTTTTTTTTTAAATTTAATTTTGAAATGTTGGTGGTGATTGAAAACAAAAAAAGCCACGTTGTATCAAAAAAATTATCTACCACGTTTCTATTTTGAAAAAAAAAATCCTACGTTTTGTAAAAAAAAAAAAACTCTGGCCGACCCTTTTTTTTTTTAAATTAAAAAAAAAAAAAAAAAAAAAAAAAAAACCTTAACACGTTGGAATTCCACTCCCACATTTTACTCCGTAACAAAATTGTGAATTTCACTTCTCCCATGTTTTACTCCTAAGAAATTGCTTACTATCAAATTTAATAACTTCCTTTAATACATGCACGCTAAATGTTGGTTTTGATAATTAAAGTTTTTTTTAAAAAAAAAAAAAAAAAAATACTGGGTTCCCTACATTCTTTATCTTTCTTAGGTCTCACGGAGATACACAAACTTTGATTGCATAGGATCTTGGACATGGACATGTAAAATAGTAGGTTAGACATGTAAATTATCATTTAAAGAGTCCTAAATTTAGATAAACTGACAAAACATTACTACAAATAGGAACACTTCTTACTAACCCACTTATTCTAAACACATGTTTCTTAATATATATCGGGAAAAAAAACCCTCACGTTAGTAAAAAAAAAAAAAAACACACTAAAGCGTAAAGTTCTTAATATTTTTTCTTTAGAAACCCAAAAAAAAAAAAACCTAATGAAATACCCTTAATTTAATAAACTTCTCTTTATCTCTAAATCATAAGAAATGGTTTAAAATCTTAAATTGATAAAAATTGAAAACAAAAAACCTAATGAAAAAAGCTACGCTATATCAAAAAAATTATCTACCATGTTTCTATTTTGAGAAAAAAAAAAAAAAATCCTTAACACATTTGAATTCCACTCCCACATTTTACTCCTAACAAATTGTTTGAATTCCACTCTCCCATGTTTTACTCCTAAGAAACTGCTTTACTATCAAATTTAAAAATTTTAACTTCTCTTTAATAACATGCACTAATACTCATCACACCCCTAGGTTTTTTTTTGGTGATTGGAAAATGTAATAATCTCAAATTATAATAAATGCTCTAAGTTAACCCTTACCCAAAAAATAGAAGAGCCTCTGATCACGCGCGTGAGCTCAGACAATTACAAAAGACCTCATTTTAGGGAGCTCTTAACCCCATTTACATCCCGCAAGATGCAATGTCCTCAAACAGCAGGAAAATTCAGATTAGAATACAAAAGACCTCAGACAATGTTGCCCAGAACATGTCATCACAGCTCCATATTAACAAGAATGGAAGCCAGAAAAAACAATTATATAAACAGTTCCAAATATATCACTGTTGGTGAGGGAACCATACAGCTAGGTAACAGCACGGCTATTTGCACGTCCATTACTAAAAATCATTATCCCATAAATAGACAGCTGATGATAACTCTCTCAAACATACCCATCAAATGCATGACGATTTTTATTACTTTGATAGAAGATGCACCTTGATAAATAGTATATCATGCCCAACACTCCATGTTCTGGTCCCCTCCAGCAAGAAAATCTGGAGTTTATGATAGCATTGAGAGATTCAGAGAAAGTGACTAAAAAATATTACATAAAAAAATAAAAAAACAATTTCTTCATCTTGACTTTTTCCTGTCGTTTTTTTTAATCATAAATTAATTAAAAAGAAGTGACATGGAGAAAGAATTCCTAGGATTCACAGATTTGTAGAAGAATCTTGAAACCTGATTGGTACGGTAAATGTAAATCCTAACAAAAGCTTATGACCTATAATAAGCTATTACTGCATATTTCATTTGGCATGAGTTGTAAGAATCGCCCAATATTTTCGTGTCAATCCAAGTTAACAATATAAACTTAGAAATAAGAACCAATCATCAAGTCAAATACCAAGGTCAAACCCACAACTTGTTACTTTTTGTGTAAGGCACTTGACATTGCACCAAAACCCAACCTCTAAATCACATTGTTGGACCAAAAAAATACTGAAACCTAAAATTCCCAACACCCATAACAGGTAGAATCAAACATCTCACCATTGAAAGGTTAATAAATACAACTAGGAAGCAGAGGCAATGGAACCAAAATATATATTTGTAAACATCTCACAATGTTTGTTTATATATATTGTAATAAAAAAAACACAGTTTTTTTTTCCCTCCAAAATAGGATCACTAAAAAAATAAAAAAAGCCTCATCGTATGTACGAAGCGCATGTAATGAGGCTAGTCTATACTACTATTTAAGAGGTTTCTCCTATTTGAATTCTTTTTTTTTTGGTTCAAAAATGCCCCTACACCCCTATGTTTAAATAGACACAAAACTAAATGATAATCCGGCGGTCAAAATACAATTCTAACTCCCACTAAAATATTTCCTAAAAAATAGGGTCACTCTATTGTTAATTTTCAAATTGCTTTATCCACTTATAAATTAGATTCTCAAAATATAAATTATATATGTAAAATAAATTATAGTCACTGTCTTTTATGTTTTTTTTTCCTAAATTATGCAATAAGCCAACCGTATATCAAGGATAATGTTCTCCATAACTAAGTTTTGGTTATATATACTTATCAAAAAAAAAAAAAAAAGGTTTTGGTTATATATATAGCATTTAAAGTTTTGGTTACATACATAGCTTTTCAATTAGTTCGTGCATTACTATCAAAAAAAAAAAAGCTCGTGCATTGCACTAGTTAGTGATTAGTCATATATCATATCATATACTATATAATAAAAGTTGGGTTTAGAAGCCGCGCCAAGTGGCTTCACCAAACTCCAGAAAATTTTTAGATTTTTAGAAAATACTAGCCTCTAAGCACGCGCTCACGCGCGTGCTCAGAGGCTCTTCTATTTTTTGGGTAAGGATTAATTTAAACCATTTATTATAATTTGGGATTACTTTATTTTCCAATTACAAAGTTTGATCATATTTTGTAGATAGTATTTTGGGTGAGAGTTAAAAGAATTTTATTTATTTTTCCTTTCAAACTCTAAATCATGATAATAGAATAAGGTTTTTTTTCCCCCTAAACTCTAAGTCCGCGTTTTTTGAACTAATTTAAAAAAATAAATAAAAAATCAATTTGAGTTTTAAAAAACTAATTTTAGTTCAAATGGAACTCATATTTGAAAATATGAAGATGACTATTAGTTTATGAAAGTTAACTGTATAAAGGCTGAAAAGCAAACATTCCCTCACTGTTACGTTTTTGTTTTTTTTTTTTAAGGGAAATACCGTTATGTTAAGAATAATTTGCATTGATCCATTGAATTGCATGTGATGACATTTAGGAATATAAGAACTCATATTTGAAAATGTGAATATAAGAAAATTTGAGTTCAAATAGAACTCATAAATTATCTGACATGAATGGAAAGAAAATGATGAGTAAATACCTTTTTAAGTGGCTTCCTCTAGCACGTAGCCACCTATTACTATTGTTCCTCTGAGAGTCTGAGTATAAAAAGTAGGGACTTGAGGGTGGAGGGTGGAGATGGGAAGTATTTTCTTTTTTATGGAAGAGATGGGAAGTTATTTGATAACCTTATAACTGCTTAATCATAATGGAGAGATTTAAATTTGTTAGGAAGAAGTTTGGAGTTGTGTGTGACTAAAATGTGGGTGTACTTTTCAATAACTGTAGAAGTTTGGAGTTGTAGTTTCTCTGCTTAGTTGCTTTTAATAAAACTCCAGTTTACCCAAAAAAGAAAAGAAAAAAGATGTGTTTAAACACCAACATTTTATCCGTACTTGTGTTAGTTTTTTAATCCGTACGTGTGTTAGCTTTTTATTTTTTTTATTTTTTTATAACTATTTAGTATTTTTTTTTAAATATCAGTACGTGGGGTGTTTTTTAAAAAAATAATAATAGTATTTAAAAAAAAATAAACATGTAGTTTTTTTGAAAAAGTGGGTTAGTGGGAAAGTGTACCTATTTTGCAGGCAATATTTTAGTGCAAGTTAGGCATGTATTTTTACCAAATTATCATTTAGTTTTATCTCTACTTAAACTTAGAGAAATAGGGGTATTTTGGAACAAAAAAAATCCAGTCCAAACAGGTGCAGCCCCTTAAATAGTAGTATAGAATTGATATATAATTTTTATTCTCCTATAATTTCTAAGTTGATAAAAATCTTAATTTGATTACAATCCAAATTATTCATCTAATCCTTATCTATATATATTATATTTATATATATATATATATATATATTTATATATATAAAACCGAAGCCTTTGAAGCTTCCATAATTTTTCACGTCACCACAATATTTAAAAAATTAA
This sequence comes from Quercus lobata, assembly GCF_001633185.2. NCBI lineage: Eukaryota > Viridiplantae > Streptophyta > Magnoliopsida > Fagales > Fagaceae > Quercus > Quercus lobata. The sequence goes on from NC_044904.1 coordinate 33,143,577, forward strand.
ATAATAATTTTTTCAACACAATATTTAAATAATAAAATTAAAAACTCTTTTCACTCCGTTAAAAACTCTATTCACTCAAAAACACCGGATACTTATCTTTAAAAAAAATATATATATATATATATATTAAAAAAAAAAAAAACACAACAAAACCTGGCCGTCCCTACCCTATTCCAGAATCAGGAAAAAGAAAAGAGCGAGAGAGAGAAGATGATGAAAACGTCAATGGCTTCCCTAAGGTCATTCTCCGCGAGGTTCGTGGTTGCTCCGCTGAGGTACGTTACGATCTTTGCTGTTTTCTCTGTAAATCTTTCACTCTAATTGTTTATTACTGTTAAATCTATCAATGTGTTATGAATTTTTCCCTGGAACTTCTTATCGGTGCTTAGAAAAACACATAACTATTCTTGTAGGTAATTGCAACGTTTTAAAATTTTCTGTAGGGAGGTTCTTTTTATAATTCAAAATTGAATTTAAAGTCGTCTGTATATATTTTAAAAGAAATTTCCCCTTCTGAATTGTCTAGGGTTCTTCTTTCACCCTTATTAAAAAATAGATGACTTTATTGTTTTTGTTTTTTTCCCTTGGATTTTTTTTTTATTTTTTTAATTTATTTTTTCCATTCTATCCCTGCCAGAAACAGTGCTAATTGATGGGTATACTATTGTGGAAGTGCATCGTGTTTTGGTTTAGGACTCTATCACCACAAGTCAAACTCAAAACCCACACACACGATGCAAAGGGCAGTAGACAATTGGGCCTGGATTTTTTAATTTGGAAATATTTCCTATTCTATTTTTTTCTTTCTAATTGAAGCTCCTTTGGAATCGCAGTTCTCTCTAAATGGTGACAAGTTGAATTTATTGCTTTGGAACTGGGTTTAGTAATTTAATTTGGATGCTTTGGTCACAATAGATGGGTTTATTGTTTAGACTTATTGACAATTTTTTTCAAAGTAAAAACAATTTTCTGTAATTAATCTTAATGAAATCCTGGGGATCAAATAAGTGTAGGATTGAATGTTGTGCTGATATATGTTTTTCTTTTTTAATCTTATTTAGGTCTATTGTTCAGTTAAGGTTTGTCGGAACCACAAGCAAAGAGAGATAGGCCGTATCCCCGTAACCGGTAAAGTATTTGCTTTTTTTGTTTTGGTTTTATTGTGGTAGAACTCGAACAGTTTAGTGGGTTTTCAAACTTTGGCTTCTTCCTCTAGAGGTGGAAGATTCTTTCTTTAATTTTTGGTTATCTGTTTTCCCACATAACTTAGTTCCTAGATCCATACTAGAGCTTTCTACCTCCAGTTCCCTAAACTTTTAAATTCTAAGTTTGGAAAGATTCTCCTCCTTGCTAATTTTTTCAACTTATTTTTTCAAGTCTTCTGGTATTGAAATTTATAATATAATTAAGCCTTTTAATCTCATCTCTTGAGACTATGTACCAAGATATACTTTTTAGGCAATTATAAGCCATCATGAATTTATTTATCTTTTGAGACCGTATAAGCCATCATGAATATTATTTCTTTTCAACCATGCTTTGGTAATCCAAAGAAGTAAATAAGTTCATTATGCAAGACCTGTATAACATTTTTCCTTCAGGCAATGGTGTGGCTTTAAATTTTAAGATATTTCATACTCAATTCCATCTGCCTTGATACTATAAATAAATTACCACTTATCTAAAAATTGTAAATTGTTAGAAACTAATAAATTTAATCATTCAATCAAAATTCTTAATTGCTCTTTCGGAAATCCTATTGCAAGGAGGGGGGAGAATATTGTCCAAAGAATGATGGAAAACTAGCAGTTTATTCACGTGATTTCAAATCAATATCTAATCTAATACCATATATGTTAAAACAGAAGCTAAGAGAAAGTAAGGACCTACAATCAAGGATGTTGGGAAAGGTAGAGATAGAGTTATTTTCTATATTTTGCTCCCATGTCTTGCTGCTTGCTTTGTTGTATATGTTCTTCCCGTTGGTTGTGCAGGGTGAATGGGAAAAGGAGCTACCTTTGTTGGGTTTCTTGGTTCAATAAGAAAAAGGAGGAAGCTTTATATGTTTTTGGTCGTGCTTTCCTTGGGTTTCTTTGAGAGGTTGGTTTGACTGTTGTGGAGAGTTGTTGGTGGTCTTTTTGGGTTAGGAAAGGATTCTGTTTATGGAGTTATAGAGGGCTGGAACAGTGGTACTTTTTATATTTGTTATGTTACTTTTTTTCTTTTCTATCTCATTTGTCTATATTGAATTGTGCTTAAGAACAGCCAATGCTATTGCCCATTGTACCTAGATATATAAATTACTTTGTTATATACTACGGAATATGAGTAGCAAGATAGAGTTACAAAAAATTGCCCCCTTTTGTAAAATATGTTACTATCTAATTTTATAAAGAACATTTTTCTACCATTGAGTTGGCTTATCAGACTTGGAATATATGTAGTTTGTTTTAAATCTAACCTACATATGTAAAGGGTTTGTGAAGTTTCCTTCCTTAGAGGTATAGAGTATGGGTATGTACACTTTACATGAAACTGTAATTTGTCTTTACACAAATTTTACTATTAATAGAAAATTTCCTACTATGATTGTTTAAATATGAGCTATGAAAACAAGTTTGAGTAAAAAGTGAAGAAGAGGATTAATTTTTTTTTTAATAATTTGATAATTCAAGAAGAGGGTGTTTGAACCTAACAAATATAACAATAATGTTATATAGATTTTGTAGATATTCTTTGTGCTTTCTCGTGCATCGTACGGGTTAGCGACTAGTTTTTTTTAATTACTACACATAAAAAGAGCTTAGAAGCCTTGTAGTCCACCCCCAAACCCACCCGATTTGGCCGCCGCTGTCCTCCATCCACTCTGATCTCTCTTTTTCCCTATCGATATCTCTGTCCCTCACTCTGTCACTCTTTATCCCTCCGATCTCACTCTTTCTTCCTCTCCCTCAATGTTTTTATTTTGATTTTTGGTTGTGTTAAGTGTATATTTTGAAATTTTCTGTAATAAAATTTGTTTGGATGCTAAAAAAATGGCTGAGAAAATGTGAAAAATTTGTAGGAAAATAACATTTTTAGAATGTTACCAAACACCGAAAATCAGGGAGGATTCGGCATGAGGTTTTTCTCACGACTATTTATAATTTATTTCAAATTAAATATTTAATTTGTTTATGAATGTTTACTTTTTTTATTTTTCTTTTTTTAATTAAGCAAAGTAATAAGCACTATAAATATATAGGCTTCCTTTATTTCAGTAAAAAGGAAATGTTTGTAATGTATTATTTGGTTCTATTCCTTGTGTAATTATGGGTACTCTTAGAGGACCATAAATGCGTACTCTCCCCTCTCTCATAATTGTGAGTCCCACTAATTAAATTTATGGTGGGACCCATAATTTATGTGAGAGGGGGAAGTACGTATTTATAGTATTCTTGGAGTATTCAATAATTTTCCCCCTTCCATATCCTTCCTGCAATCATTAACTCAAATGACATATTTGGTCTAATGTCATAATTTTTTTTGGATAAGTTTGTTTTGAAGACATGGATTAGTAGGAGAGTATCTTATTTTGTAAGTATTTTAAGCGGAGTTGGAGATATATATTTTTATCGGGTTGTCCTCAAGTTTTCCCCCTTAAATCTAAGGTTTAGTGGTATTTCTGAACCACATCAAAGTCCAGTCTAAAGAGAGAAATCCTCTTTTTTATATATTTCCAAATTTATTTTATAAAATTAAACAAATATATACTCTTCCACCAAAAGTGATTGGTTGCGAGTTTGAGTTTGGGAATCAACCTCTCCAATAAATTGAGGATAGGTGACTTCTCTTGCAATCTTTTACATATGAACCCTCACATGTGAGATGAGGGTTTTTTTTTTTTTTTCCTTCAAAATTTTGCAGTCATCCCAACTCAAGGGATAAATGGAATCACACTATCGGAGGACACAAAAAATTAATGGACCACTCATTCAAACAACTACTTTGGAAGACTTACAAAAATAAATCACATTATTGGAGTGTACCTATATCATGCCAGCCTAAGTTTCTTAATGCTTAAATTTGGAACCCACAAAATACCTAAGAAAATGAAAATAGAGTAATTCTTCAGATTTTTCACTCAAATCCATAAAGTGTAGGGGTTTATATAAGAGCTTGGCCTATCTATCTTTTCATCACGAGCGCGGGGGTGGGGGATTGGGGGGACAGGGGTGTGGGGGCATGGCCGGCTTTGCCTTTTAAATTTCTCCACTCTCTTATATTTTTGGTAAAAAAAAGTTTAAGTTATAAATTTAAATAATGGCCCCTAGATATTTCCTTAAAAAGTGTAATGCAATTATATAGATGACTAATGCATCATTACTTCCACTCTAATTACTCCTATACCACAATTAACTCATAATTAGCATCAAAGCACAACAATAGCCCATTAGTCGGCCTTGCAATCGTGCTATAGTATTATCCTAAATTTATAATGGTACTGTAGCTCACTTACAAAATTAAAATAATAATTTTTATTCATTCACCTCAAAAGTAGCTCCTCTTTCTCTCTCTCCCTGACTCACCACAAAATTTAAATAATGTTTTTTTTCTTGTTTTGGGTTGTATATTTTATTGTGTAGATATATTATTTTAATATGTTGTATAGAAATATAAAAGTTGGGATGTTGGGTGTGTTGTAAAATGGTATGGTATAGTAAATAAAGTAGTTTTTGAGATGTTAAAATGAGATATATTTTGTAGAACCCGCATGTTAATGCTCGTAATGGTGTAATTATTAGAGTTTGTGCCCATAACTTAAGAACATGGGTTGGTGGGTAAAGATGACTCGTTATAGAATCAAATTTTCCTTAATTAAACGATACCTTCACCACTCACTAGTCGTCTAAAGGATTGAATGATCATATTTGTATGGGTCATCATCTCGATTGTTAATGGTTAGGTGATGGACGAGTTTTAGCCATAAGTTTCCCCCTTTTCTACAATCATCCAATTGGATGGTTTAGATGGTCAGTGGACTGTCAAGAATCCAAGGTAGCTTGGTCACCCTAGACGTCTCAGTTCACTACAAAAAAACGCGACTATAGCTGACCTATAGCCGCATTTAATAAACGCAGCCGTAGGTCCAATCGAATAATTTCTTTAAAGGAGTACCTATAGCCGCGTTTTTAAAAATGCAGCTATAGAACCAGCTGAATAATTTTTAAGGAGGACTTGTAGCTGCGTTTTTTAACTGGACCTATAGTCGTGTTTTTCAAAAACATAGCTACAGGTCCACCTTAAAAAATTATTCAGCTAGTATAGCTGCATTTTTGGCTATATGTAACACCAAAAAAAAAAAAAAAAAACTTTTTCTTCAGCATCCCACATTTCCCCCACTTTCATCTTTTCTTTCTTCATTCTTCACTCACTCCCCAGCACAACTCTTCAGGTTCTTCTTCTTTTTTTTTTTTTTTTTTCTTCTTTTTTGCTCCTTTCTTCTGCAAGTCACGCCAAGTTCCTTTTTTTTTTTTTTTTTTTTTTTTTTTTTCACTCTAGCACAACTCTTTTTTTTTTTTTTCTTTGTTTCCTTGCAGCTACTTCTTCTTTTCTTTCTTTCTTTTTTTCTTCATCTCAAGCACACTGATTTGTCTATAGATCTAGTTTTTTCTTGTTATTTTATGTTTAGTTAGTAAGAAAATGGAGGAAATGTTGATTTTATTTATTTATTTTTTTTTTTGAAATTTTTGGATCTGTGCTTGAATTTGTGCTTTTGTGCTCCTTGAATGGAAAGCGTTTTTAGATTTGGGTTGGTTTTGTTGAATGAGAGGAGATTCATGGGTTTGTGTTTAATTTTGAATTTTTTGGGGAAAAAAAACCCAGAATTTTTTTTTTGTTTTTTAAAAAACCTATAGCCGTGTTTTTAAAAATGCAGCTATAGGTCCGCAGCCTATAACCACAGTTATAAACGTAGCTCAAAGTGGGTCTGTAGTCGCGTTTTCAAAAATGTAGCTATAGGCTCGCAACCTATAGCTGCGGCTAAAAAAACGTGGTCGTAGACCCGCAAGGGGTTATTGCTGCGACGCATAGGCCGGGTTTGTAAACGCAGCTATAGGAAACGTGGCTATATCCTATAGTTACGTTTTTGGGGGTCTATAGCCGCGTTTTTGAAACGTGGCTATAGACCCCATTTTTTGTAGTGGTTTATGAGCAAGAATGAAACAAATATGAGTAGAAACTCCTAATAAAGAGCCACATGACTTTGTTTTGTCAAACCAAGGATATTAGGCATGGGCTAGTAATTTAACAAAATTAATAAGTTATAGGAGTAAAACATTTTGGGGTTAATAATACTTAAGTTTGATGTTTCATGACTCTTTTTGTTTTGGTTTTCCACAGGGTGTCCAGGTCAATTTACGCGCACCTCAACTAATCCCCGTTCGTGGTGGGAGCTTGCTGCTATCCACAAGGTGTTGTGGCTATGGAGACTTGAACTAGGGAGCAAACCTAGTCGAACCCCAGAGCCTTACCCAATGGTGGACAAGCCATGTTTCATGACTTTAAGGCTTCATTTGGGAGGAGGGAATGGAATGGAATGGAAAGGAATGAAAAGAATCATTTTAGAATATTCTTTACTTCCCTTGTTTGGGAGTTTTAATGGAGGGAATGGAAAGTTCATTCCCTTGTTTAGGAGTTTAAGTAGGAGGGAATGAAATGGGTAGGAGGGAATACTCATTCCTCTCTATTCCCTTAAAATCTCAAATTTTCATTTCCCCCAAAATTGGGAGGAATTGGAGGGAATGAAATTAGATTTAATAATTTTTTTACTAAAACTCCCAAAATACCCCTGTATATTCAACTCTTTATTTTAAAATAGGGGTCTAATAGTAATATTGTCATAAAATGATTCCATTCCATTTCCTCCATGTTGCTCCCAAACAAGATTACTTACATTTCATTCATTTTCTTTCCTTTCCATTCATTTATTTTAAAATATCTAATCAAGGTTACTTAATTCCATTCCATTCTTTTCCATTCATTTCCCTTAAATATATTCCATTCCATTCATTTCTATTCCCTTATTATTATTTCATTCCATTCCCTTCTCTTATGAACTCCCAAACGGAGCTTTAATTAAAGTAGCTTGTAACTTCATGCATAAGTATGAGATATATTTACACATAAGCATAATTAAATACATATTTAAATTTTACCGAGTTTATATATAATATTTATATATTTGAAAAAATAAAATAGCTACTAATAAAATAAATATAAGTTTATTTGAAACAAATGAAAAAAAAATTCATTAAATTGTTATCCATGAAATTCTCAATTTTATTTTTTCCAATCACTATTTGTATAATAATAATACCATAACAAAATGATCAAATATGGTGAATTTTTTTAAGTTTTATTAATTTTGATTTTATGGTTTTCTTACTTAATAACTCATTTAGCACAAAAAATTAAGAAAATTAAATTGGATTCCTTGATTTTTGTAGCATAATAAATAATTGCACCAAAATTAAGAAAATTGGATAGGACACATGGTATAACATTAGACTCCAATTTGAGATTTAATGAGATTTTCTCTCAACTTTAGTTTAGAGGGATAAAATATGAATTCTTAAAATTTAGAACTAAATATAAAAGAAGTTATACTTTAGAAGAGTAAAATGTAATTTTACCAAGTTTTGAAGTACATAAATCATCAATGTGTATATCCAAATTATCAAAGAATATTCAATAGTCATTAATAATGACTAATGAGCATCTTGTGTGTAATTGTATAATACTATGAATGCGTGAATTCCACTCGCTGGTCAATATGCCAAAATCAATCAATATCAATATCATATGTTATACATAATAGCAGAAGTCTTTTCCTGCAATTAAGGAGGTGCTGCCATGTAGGAAAAATGCCCATCTAAATTAAACCACGTTTAAGTTAAAAAGCGATAAATTACATTGTTTGGTAATGCTATAATACCATTTAAAAGCAATAAATTATAATGTTTCACTGCGTTAAAACATTGTTTGGGAGCCCCCTTGGTATAAAAGGAAACTAACTGCTTAAAAAAAAAAGAAAGAAAGAAAAGATTGCTACATGGAGAAAGGAGAAAGAGAGATCGAGGGAAAAGAGAGACACATAAATAGAGAGATAGAGACAGAGGAAAGGGCGCCACTCAGATCTTCTGCCATCACCGTAAGCCTCCACTCACTACCTGACTATCGGAATCGCTACTGGTAAAGTTCTATTTTAAATTTAAAAATTTAGGTTTTTTGGTTTTTATTTGGATAATCAATGGGTGTTAATTATGATTTAGATTGGTATTTTGGATCAGATTTGGTTTTGATTAAGAGATACGAAGATAGAGGAACCAAGCAAAGTTTGTAGATGCCAAGAGAGAGAAGAAATATCTAAGGCTGGCTATTGTCCATTCCCTCGCTAGACTTGGGCCACCGGAACCGCAAATACACATGAAGAAAAAACTATGGACCATCAACACTGTTAGGCCATATATCTGCCACCTAGATCATTCGGAATTGGAACCGGTACAATTTTTTTTCCCATTTTTTAGATTTTGGCATTTGGGTATGAAACGTTACTTTTGATTGAGTTTTTTTTGTTGATATGTTTACATTTTATTTGTTTTTGTTTCGGATTTTTGGGTTCTCTATCAAAATGTTTGTTATCTCAATTTTAGATATTTGCTTTTGTTATGTTTTTTAGATTACAAAAATCACTAAAAATATTGATTTCAGTTTGGGTGCTTCTGTTTCTAATCTTGATGAAGCCATTGAGATTAAATAAGTATAGGATTGAAATCATTGGGTATTTCCATTTCTAATATTTATTTTCCTTTTTCAATCTTATTTTAGGTCTTTCTGCCAGAACATCATACACCCAGATAGAGTCCGTAAGGCATAGAGAGACAGGTTGTATACCTATAACTGATAAAGTTATTGTTTTTGGTTTTCCCTTTTCGTCTTCAAATATGGGGATTGAATATGATTTAGGTTTGAATTTCTCGGTTGGATTGGTTTAGATTTAGCTATTTCAATTAAATTTGGTTTTGAGTTAGGCTTCCATTAGCATGCCCTTGATAGGTAATTTGGCTAGTTTTTAATTTTTAAAATTTTAAATTATTGTTGTGTTAGTTCTGGTTTGAATTAGATTGTTTTGGTTTTGAGTGATCATTCACGAAATTCATTACGATTAGTATTTTTTCTCTTTTGAAAATTGAGACCGCTAAGTTTTTGAAATTGACAGCACTGATCAGCTTTGCAATGCCTAAGATAGTAATCAATATATACATTTTAGTAATATGCTCACAAATTGTTTGATAAAATTCTACTGTTGTTTTTTATTCTAAATTTTTTTTTATTGTTTATAATTTAAGTTTTATGATGTGAATAATTCTCCCATATTTATTGTTTATAATTCAAGTTTATTTTTTGTTTTCCATGAAGAGTTTGCTAATGACCATATTTATGAGACAGGTTCTTTAAGTGACATGCATGGTTTATGTGAAGGGAGCATTTTCCTGCAATTGCATTCTTCATATCTGTTTGGTTCTTTAACGTGCTTCTTCAACTGTTTAAAAAAAATATATATATATATTTAAGGATTCTAATCGTAGTGTACTTTTGACAGTTGTTTCATTGTTATAAACTTCAGTATGTGTGTAAGTAACTTGATCCTATTTTTTGGTTCCCAAGTTATTTGGTCTCATTTTTATTTTCTTTTTAAAATTTTAAATATGAAGTGTAGCCCCTGTCCAACTTCTTTACATTAATTTTCTTCAACTTTCTGTTTCAAAATTCTATAATCAAATATTTACTTTTATCCCCTTCTGAGTCTAGATGGCCTTTTGTACTAAAAAGAAGGCAGCTTCCGGTGTCTTTTTGCTTTTTTGAATCTATAGTTTTTTGATGTCTCTGTTTCTCCAATTTAAACTCTGCTCTTGCAATATATGTACTTTGATTCCTTATTCTCATCTAATCATATCTTCTTTTGTTTCTATTTAGCTTAGAGGTTATATACCACATTATAATGCTAAGATACATTAAGAAAATAACCCAATGTTTCTTTACGTTTCTCTCTCATGTTAATTTTCAACTAATCGAATAATTGATCAACATCCTAGGGAAAATAGGATTTGGGTGTATGCTTTTTGGAAAGTAGACTAACAATGAAGTATTTTTTGCAACTCAATGTGATTTTGGGTGTCTATTATAAATGAGGTCAGTCATAATTTCTACTTTTGTTAAAGTTGGAGAAGCTATTGCTGCATCCATTGCTGTATTAAGCGGTAGTTCAAACTTTAAACCTCTCTACAAAACTGCTCGGTTTTTCATAGATAGTCTTAGAAGCTTTATTTCAGCCGTGTGGTTACTATCCGTTTTCCTGGACCATAATTCATAAGCAAAATTGGTTAATCAGTTACTAGACATTGTTGGTTAAAATGTTGAAATTCATTAGTTTTACGCTTCCTACATAAAGATGCATATAAATGTGCAAGCGTGACTATGTCTACAAAAGGTATAGTTGCTTTAAAATTGGCAGAACTAAATCTATACTCAAAATGGCTGCATCCAACATATTAATGTAAATAATATGTTATTCCTAGGAACCACAATGAATTCCATAACTTGGGTGTGGGTATAATCTAATATATCTATTTTGTTTATCACTACAAGGGTTGTTGTTAATAGATTTTCTCTGTATCATTGCAGCTTTTTCGGGATTGTGAGCTTTTTTTTTTTTTTTTGCAATTGAAATTTAGGGTCACGATTAAGATTCGATGTCGTTTTTATGGGTTATGACTTATGAATTGGTTAGGTTTTAGAATTTTAGATTCCCATATACTATTTATTATGCATTTTATTTGTTGCAGGTGAAATTCTATTTTGTTTATATATTGTGGCTTGATTATGCACTACAGCTTTTTCTTTTTTCTTTTGCAATTAAAAAGTTGGATTCAATTTCCCTTTTAAGGGTTATAAATTGGTTTGGTTTTAGAATTTGAAATTCCCATGTACTATTGATTATGCATTATTATTTGACTAATATTTTCTTGACTTTTTTTTTCATAAACCTGTAGCCATTTTTCTCTTTTAAACTTTTTGGTTGTAAAATTTTCTCTAATCTCATGGTTTAATTCATTATGGTTCCTAGGAATGGTAGATTTGGTATTTGAAATTGTCTTGCAAGTTTTAGTTCGGTGTGATTCATTTTGGTTCCTAGGAATAGTAGATTTGCTATTTGAAATTGTCATGTAAATTCTTGTTGAATGCTATATTTACGAAAAACAATGTTTAGCTATTAAACTACTTGAGATGTTCCTTAAAATTTTGGGATATAAGTTAATAAGAAACTTCTTTTACATTATACTTTCAGATACAATTTTTATTCAACTTTGATGTTGGTTTTCATTCCCTTTTAGTTTTAATAAAGAAATAGGAACACAAAATTTGCATATTAATGTTCAAGCTCATTTTTTCTTAAATTAAAAAAAAAAAATGAAATTGTTGAACATTTTTCTGATTTATTATTTTCCTTTGTTTATCTGATAATTCTGTCCATTATGTATTCGTTGTTTGAATTTCCTTTGTTTTTGCATATTTTAGACAATTTTTTCTAAAAAGAAAAAAAATGAATTCCATGAATTCTTTTTCAACTAACCTGTAAAATTGTTATGTTTCTTTTCTTTGGTGTCATGTTTTGTGATCAACTTCCTTATAATGATTACTTCAGCTTCTTTTTGTAGACTTTGTTTCACCTTTTTTCCTATATTTAAAAAAAAAAAAAAAATTCTCTGTCCTTTTGTTTAGACAGATTTATAATGTTCACCAGGTGTTTTGCAAGAAATGTTGCTGGATAAAACTGGCAGGTTAGGACGGCCTAACTATCCCTCTATTTATCTGATATTTTGGATTACATTTTGTCAATTGATGTATTTGGGATAGTTCTCAGCAAAATTGGATCGTCAGAGTTCTCTTTGGTTTATTTTATTTTATTTTTTTAAAATCCTTTTTTTAGGCTTTACATTTCAGTCTACCTCAAAGATTAAATTTTCTTGATTCTGAGGGATTTTAGTTGCTATTTGTGATGATTCTATGAATGAAACTTTCAATTTCAAATAGAGCTCTTATATATGGTTTGTGATCTCTAGCATTTTTCTCCACCCATGTTTGTAAGATTTGAGTTGCGATAGTAACAAATTATTTATTACAAGTTTGGATATCTTATATTAGTATCTATTTAATTGTTAGCCTCTATCTTCCATACTGTTGAATACTTTGTTTTGTTGAGTTGTTTTGGAACTTTGTGCATCCATCTTAATTTCACTAACTTTTGAATTACACATTTGAAGGAATTCAAGGAAATTATTTCGTTAGGCTCCATTTTTGTCCATTCTCCTTTGGGAATTATAATGTAAATTATTGCAGGATACAATAGAGGAAATTTTAATGAAATCAAGGAAGGGCAAGTTCATTGCCATCAAAAAATAGAAATAGGACAAATATCTGTTGAAAGACCTCAATTAACTGCTGTTATAACTACAGAAGTTGAAGAAATTGATGATAAAAGTATGCCGCTCCAATGCTTCAAAAACGTCAAAAGGGTACTAAGCAGATTGCATCAAAGAAGAAAAAAATTTGAAGTCTAATGATCTCAATGTATTTTATAAATAACATACTCTTACAAGCAAGATAAACAAATGGACGTACTAGATTACCCTATGAATTTTAATGTATTTCATTGTATTGTTAAGTTTTTTTTTTAGATGAGTAAACTAAATATATTGTTAAGTTATTCTATGTCATTTTCTTTGTACATATTGCCATGAATTTTAGTGAAGGATTATGAATTGGTTTAGTTGTGATAGGTGGAATTCTGTATTGATTATATATTGTGAGTTGAGGGTTGTTGTTTTGTTTTTAGATTTTGTGTATCATTGCAGCTTTTTTGAAATTGTGGATTTGAGATGCACTGTAGCTTTTTAGTGGTATCATCTTAATATCTTTTGGTTAATTTTTTGTTTATAGTTTGTGAAATTTCTATTACTAAAGATCTATATGGTAGTAGTATGTTTGGTTTATTGCTTTACCATGAACCTGCAATTCTTTCATATGACTTTTAATTTTACTTCTATATCATGAACTTTCGAATTTTATATATGCAGTTATAGAATACAACTTCTTACTTGAGTATTTATTTTTCCATCTAAGAAATAGTTGCCTCTATATCTACCAGTATTTGAAGCTGGTTAAGAGAACTTTTAAAACTATTTTATATGTCCTAGGCCTTGTAATTAAGTCCCACCCCTTGCAAATAAATTTTTGTTGAATGTTTATGATTTGCACGATCACTTACTTTAATAATGATATCTTGATTGTGGATGCAAGGTAATGATAATCTGGTATTGCATGCTTTCTTGACATTTGGTACCAGGATCACTTTTTTTCTCATAGCAGGGAAGTACACACAAGAAGTGATTTGAATAAACAAATTTTTAGTTGGTTATGATATTGAAACTTTGCTTCAGACATTAGGTTTGGTGAATGACTTTCATAAACCTGTAGACATTATTTCCATTTAAACATTTTGGTTGTAAAGTTGAAATTGTCCTGCAAGTTTTAGTTCGGTGTGATTCATTGGAGTTCTTAGGAATAGCAGATTTGCTATTTGAAATTGTCATGTAAGTTTTAATTGCTTAAAGTCAGATTTTTTTTTTAGTCTCTCATAATAGGAAAGTACACACAAGAAGTGATCTGAAGAAACTAATTTTTAAAATTTTTAGGGGATATTGGACACTACATGCTTAAATATACTATGTTATTAAAGTTTGAATATATGTAGTAGAAGTATGATAACTAAATTTATGTTAGATGCAAAGTTCATTAATATGTAAAACAACCCCGCACATTGCGCGGGTTAAACATTAGTATATATAAAAGCAGAAGCCTCATGTTAGAGAGTATGAAGTTGTGACATGTGGTGCATTTCTTGAAGTTCTCTTTATTTAGGGTTCTAAATCAACAAAGTTTGTATTTATATCAAAGTATTAGTTCTTTAAATTAGCCAATAGAGTAAATGCATATTTTACTTATCTATAGTTGTGCATTAATTATTTACATCAAATAAAATTATATGATTATTTTTATAAACTCTATATAAGATAATTTTTAGTTGGAATAATAATAATAAATTTAGAATATGACTTTCTTATTCATGTTTAGTTGCGTTGACAACAAACATAAAAGCCATAAAAAATTAAATATTTGTGAATTCACTAAATTAAATCTTAGTTCTTTAAATTTCCTAACTCCTTTTAGTTACACATAATATATGTGTGTGTGTGTGTCTGTGCGTGCACGCGCGCATGTAATAGAATAAATATATTTATTTTGTTATAGCATAATGAAATTTTAATATAATTTTTCTAAGATTTATATGAGAAACAATTTATTTTATGTGAGAAACAATTAAAACACTATATCATACAACAATTGAAGCAATGTCAAACAGAAAGGGCAAAAAATTAGTAACACATAATCACGAATGTAAAAAAAAATAAAAATTGAAGGATATATGCATTTTTTTAGTAGGCATGAAACATGCTTATCTATTAACCACTATATCATGCAATTTTCAATTTGTGAACACACACATATATATAGTATGATTTCTATTTTGTCTATAAAATAACTAAATATTACAATTTTTTTACAAGGAAATTTATTCAAATTTTTTTTATACAACGATAGTTGGGGGTCTAAATCATGAATATCTTTAATGGAAATTGAGGTGCCAACCAATTAATATACAAGATTCTTAATAAATTTATTGAAATAATGGAGAAAACTAATAATAAGTTGCACCACACAATCTAACACCACTTCCTATCAAAGAGGCATTACAATTTTTTTTTTTTTTTTTTTTTTTGAGAAATAAACACCCATTCTTTTAAGGGAGAGGGAAATGGGTTTTAAAACTTACGCATTTTCAAAACTTCCTCCCATCGAGTTGAGGTTATAGAAAGCCTACAAGTACAAAATTCGATCCAGAACTATTTCTAATTTGAATCATTCAAGAACCTGTGCATATCAAGCAAAAAGGTGTTTCAAGATATTCAATCATTCAAGAACTGCATATAAAATAAGAAGTAAAAGGTTCCAAGATATATTAAAGAAGTGATGAACTTTTTTACCTTCACAATGTAATCTTTGCCACAATGTGATAGGTGTGTGGCAAGTGGAACACATGAAAAACTTGTTTCTTTCTGTTTGATCTAATGATACAAGGAAAGTTTTCCCTATTGTTAACTGTGTTACCAAAATATCAGTAATTATGCATGGAAGAAAAGAAAAGAAAAGAAATTTGGCCCTTTTGGGAGTGAGTGAGAGAGAACCTGTGAGTGACAGAATGAATGAGAGAGAGATTTGTGCTGTCAGACCTCTACATGAAAGAGTTTTTTTTTTCGCTGAATTTTTGTGATGTTTCACAGGTTACGCACTTTATTTTATAGACATAACGAGGTGTTAGGAGGTAATGAAAATTCAAGCTAAAAATTATTACCCAGGTTAAAAATTTATGGAACAATTAATCTATTTCTAAGGGGAATATGGTGCTACCAAATTTTTTTTTTTTTTTTTTTGAGTAATTTTTTAGTGGGAGTTCATAATGTCATTGACGTTTTTATTTTTTATATTCTTATTTTTTATTTTTTAAAACATAATATTATTTTATTAAAAATTTTGTTATGAGAAAAATATTTAGGACAATTCAATTGCCTTTCCATAAAATTTTGTTTTGAAAACACAATTCTAAGAATTGGAATCTTGCTTTGTAAACATAATTTCCTTCTTTTGGGATTTAGGTTTTTGTGAGAGTGTTTTGATTCCACCTTTGTATCTCATTCTTTTGTTAGTAAAAATTTCTCCTCTACTACTTAAAAAATTGATTTTTAAATTAATATGGGTTAATGAACACCCTAGAAAACAAACTTGACCACCCTAAAAAAAAACTTGAACACCCTAAAAAAAAACTTGAACACCTTAAATAAAAATTTAACCTCTCCAAAATTTTGGACCGTTGAACGTTGAACCAAAAAATTGCAAAAAATGCTATATTCACAACACACTACAAAAAAAGAGTCTACTAGCGAGGGTAAAATGCCCTCGCAAAAATTCAAATATCGTCGCAAAAGGTTATTAGCGAGGGCATATGGCCCTTGAAGGCCGTCGTATTTGCTCTGGTTACTAAAAGAGATTTTGCGACCATACCTTCGCAAATAGATAATTTACGAGGGCAATCCACCGTCGTTATTGAAAAAATTTGCCCTCACAAATATATTACCAAACGACGAGAAAAGTCGACGACTTATTTTTAGCGAGGGGAAGCAGTCGTCGTTAACAACTATTCATAATACTTTTATAACTTTTTCATACTAATTTCACAACAAATCCTAAGTGACACGTTATTACATGTGGACAAAAAAGTAATTTCAATATAGGATTAAATTATAACCGGTAACAAAAGTCATTTTGACTTCATTGTGAAAGTATTGCAAAAATGTTATGGACGTATCACTTATCAAAAATTGCCCAAACAAATAAATTAGCCTAAAAACCCGAATTAAATGTTTTATTTTTATTTTTTAAATGCATATTTTCAAATAGTTAGGGGCTGTTTGGTTTTAAAAAAATCCTCACTCATCACTCATCACTTAAAATACCCCAATTCCCTAAAAGTGGCATATTTGGCACTTGTTTCCAAGTTCTCGTAATTCAAAAATTTTATATTTTGTGGGACCCATTACTTGAACACAATGTCAGGCCCACGGTTAGCCTACCCGCGTAACATATTAGGACTCGGGCCATTTCACTTTATTTTTCCCCTTTAGCCCACATATTCTCCCAAAACCCTCAACAAACCCAGTGAAGGATCTCCTCCGTCGAAACCCCTCAGCACCGATCAACAACGAGCGTACCTCGGCGCTGATCTCCTCCATTGAAACCACTAGACACCGATCTCCTTATCGAAACCCAACGGTGCCGATCACTCATCACCCAGCTTGTAGGATCTCCTCCAACGTGCAGTAGCGGCGTTGATCACTCATCATGGAAAAGAGCTCTGACCCGAAGAAAAAGAGAAGGGAAACAGAACTTAAGTCCACCTGAAGAGGCCTGTCACAAAATTTCCTTTTTTCTTTTTATTATTAGTGATTTGTATGGATTTTGAATTTTGGATTTTGGATTTCCTTAAGGGGAATATGGATTTTGATGTTAAATTTTGAGTTGATCTTGATTGAATTCAAGTGGGTCTGACTTCATATGTTTAGATTTCTAAGTTTAATTTTAGTGGGTTCTGTTTGTTTCTATTTGGTGCTAAATCTGGGTTTTCTAGGACTTGAAAGATTATAAAAAATCTGTAGTTAGAGATTACCATTGTTTAGTTAAAAATGCTATGGGTCTGCTTGCAAGATTGGTGCAGTGGCGTCGTGTTCGCTGGTTTGAGCTTGGGCCGGCACGCATTGGTTGAGGTAGGGCTGCTCGGTAGGCGTGGCTGGGCTGAGGGTGTGTGTGAGGAGCTCTGAGGTTGGATGTGGGATATTTTTGTGTGGGTTGATTTTTGTGTGAAGACTGAGAAGGAGCCGTTGGTGGGCATGTCACAAGTAGCGCCTCGACGTGACTTGTCTCTTACCATGGGTCCCTCAGATGTGTGTATTTATCAAAATGCCATCATAACTCTATTTCCATAATTCAAAAATATCAAAAAGTTATTTTCAGTTTTGCTAACTCATCACTCAAAAATAAGAGGATTGAGTGATGGAAACAAAACTTAAAAACATACCCAAACAGACTTTCTCTCTGTGGGTCTCATCATTTTTTAGTGATGAGTGATGGAAATAAAGTGATGGGTGATGGGTGATGGAAACACCAAAATCCAAATAGCCCCTTAGTCTCTTAGTACTTACTTTAGTCTTTAATTGAATTTGTTGGATTTATGTGATACATTTTGTACATATACATATACACTAAAATAATGCTTGAATACGTTATTGAACAAGAAAAATAGAACGGTTGAATGCCTAAGTTGAATATGTTGACTGAATTTATAGTTTATCCTTTATTCTTTTACTAGCACTATAGACAAATTTGTTATAAAGAAATCATTTATATTGCAAGATTCATCTTCTAATCAAATTCGTATTGACTTGAATAATTTTCTTTTAGATCCTAATTAAGCTATGAGAAAATGTCTCATCTTTTCATATCAATGATTAGGATAAAATAAAAATATTATATTTACAAAGAGGTTTTTTCAACCTCTTGGCCATAATTTTCCTAAAAAAGGAATTAGTGGAGTATTGCATCGATTTAATCCTGAACTTCACTTATTTGTGCTTTTTTTTTTTTTTTTTTTTGTGTGAAGTCAATATATTCAAATTTTATTTAATTTAAGTCTTTTAATGATCACCCTGAAAAAAAAATCCCTGAAATTGCCACTGAAACAATTGAAATCAATAATCAATTGTAAATAATCAATTGTAGTCAAGGGAATGCTGTCATTCTCCCTATCTCATGCCCAAAAGAGGTGTTAAAATATTTAGTAAGTTCTAGTTTTAATGTTTTATAATTTAATTACCTAAAAATGTTTGTTTATCTCATTGTCAACTGCTCACAATAATGCATGTCTTAGTTCAGCCTCCCCATAATTCACTGTTCTTTTTTATGTATGTATGGTATTTGGTGTGGTGTCATGGATGTGCATATGGTTAAGTGGCTACTTCTAACTTCTAAGTGGCTGGTTGCCAATGTTGTTCTGACTCACTCACTGTTGTATATCACAAATTGAGAATCATAATGTATATATATACATAGGCAGAAGTCCTGAATGATTTTGACGAATTTTTAAACTTAATTTGCATGAATTACAAACACTAATTTACTTTTGCTCACATATTAGCTGCTTCCCTAATCTTTGCAAGTGCATATATCGATAGGTCATGGTTTAGAATATTAGCCGATCTTGCTTTATTATACCCAGCTATTGAAGAAACCATTTTCTTGTATTGATTCGACACTGACGCTTTTTTTTTTTTTTTCCTTTGATTTGTCCTACGTTGAAGGCTGAAATCTATATATCTATATACGTACGCTTTTTTTTTCTTCTTTTCCTTGAGTTGTCTTACATTAAAGGCTGAAATCTATATATCTATATATATAATAATAGGTGAAATTGAGAGAAATTTCAAATTAGAGTTCCGATTTTGCGTCATGTGTTTTAAATTATTTATTCTTGAAGAGTTTTATTTCTTAATTTTAGAATCAAATGTGGGATCACATCATAAATATTCATCCAAGTGAGTTATTAAGTATAAAAACCAAAGAGTCTAGAACAAATAAATCGTAAAAAAAAAAAAAAAACGTGCTTTACAATATTTTTTTTTTAAAGGACAATTTACATTTTATACCCAATAATATCCTTACAAAATATTTTAAAGAGTTAACAAAATATAAAAATGACTATCAATAGTATTTAAATTATATATATAGGAATTATATTATGCATTTTATTATATATCTTTAAGTGTATCTATGTGTGAGGGTCCTTTTTTGGACAATGTCCAGGCCCAAGTAGAAGCAAGGACCCTGAGCCTTTTAGTTGTTGTTTTAAGGAATTGGGCTTGGTTCACCGCAGCTAAATGGGTTGATTACAAACCAAGTGGTGTACAGAGCAGGAATTCTACAATACATACATACATACTAGCAAACAAGAAATATATATATATACATGGAACATCAAGAAACAGTAAAGGAGTAATGTGATAAAGGAAGACACAAAATAAATGTTAAGGATCCTTAAAACAAGGTGAGATATTCCATTACTTGTTTTAATTGGATGTTACAATATGCTCACTAAGACGTGTTACAAGGTCTAAATAAGCTCAAAAATCACAGACTTAGATGGCTCTCCAAACCTTTAAGACTTGCAAAATTTGAATTCCTTTGAATCCAAGTATGTTCTATAGTGGCTGTTTGAGGATACCGGACGGTATTTTCCTTTCTTTTGCTACTTTGCTTGAGTCTTTAACGGAGTTTTCTCAATGATTCTATTCTAATTCGCTGTTGTTGAATGCCCCTTCACTGTTGGTTGCTTTCCCTTTTTATAGCGTCATCCTAGGGTTCTGGGGTACCACTGATTCCCCTCCTTTGCTCCCCTGGGTACCAGAGCCAATGTTGTGCCAGCAACTTTGGGGGCTAGTCCCTTCCTTGTTTCTCATACTTTTCTTCTTTTGGTGCTTTTTCCTTAAAAGCCTTTTGCTGACTTTTTGTTTTGGGGTGTCCCTAGAGAGCTAACCTCTAATCTTTCTTCCTTCAAGGCTTTTAAACCTCACATTTTCAGACTCAGCTTTTTGGATGCCTTTCCTTTTGTCATTTTTCCCAAGTGAGCCAATTCCATCCTTACCAGGTTGAAAGTTTTCCCAGCAACTTCCTTTCATGGTTCTTTTTTCTGGGTTTCCCAAGGTACTAGCCCCTTGTTCATGAATTGTTAATCTCCAAGCTTTCTGGTTCCTTTCTGCATTATGGGGAGGCTGATAAGGACGTATTTGTTCTTCGTTCCTTGTGTTTCTTAGCATTCCTTTTGAGCTGTCTTAATCTCATCCTAGCTCTGCTGCACATCCCGAGGACCCCGAGCTCTTGGCAGTCTCTGGGTATCCCGGCCCAATTCTTACCACTGGACTCCCTTGTGATTTTTTGATCTTGGCGGGTTGGGCTTTTTCTTTCTTCCCTTCGTTTCTTGGGCCTAAGGACTATCTATTCGTGGGTCTTGGGCTTAAATCTTTTTAATGGATTTGGGACTACCATCTTTTTTCCTTATTGTGAGCTCAAGCCTTTTATTATTTTCTTTTTCTTAGAGTTCAACTCACTGTGCCATTTTGGGCTTTGGTGCAGTATTGTAACTTTTTAGACCTCAACATTATGCATATGCATGGGGTTACAAGCTAGTTTAATTAACATATGCCATCTGTGATATGAAACATTTCTTCTTTCGTTTTGCCAGAACTAGAAGTGGAAGAAAAGATACTTGTCACTCAAAAATAAGAAAAAGAATAAAAGATACTCGAAGAAATTAGCCTTTACTGCAAGAATTTTTGGACCTATTTGATAAGGTAATTCAAATAACACTTTTTAATAGGGGTGTGCACGGTTCGGTAGGGGCGGTTTTTTTCCAAATTTATTACCGAACCGATAGAGATCAGTTTTTTTATAATTGGAACCGATGCACACCGCCTAAGGTCGGTTTTCTGACCTATAGTGGTGCGGTTTTTTGCGGTCGGTTTGAAATATTAAAAGAAAAAACTGTTTTTTTTAATAATAAAAAAATTGGGCTTTCAAGCCCAATATCAATATATCAACCTGTTCAAGATTTCAAGTAAATACAAACAGTTTTTTTATTTAGCAAGCCATCTGTGCAAAAAATCTGTGTAAAACTTGTGCAAAAAATCTGTTCAACATTGAAAAAATAAAAAATAAAAAAAAACTATTCAACAAATTTGTTCACATAAAAAAAACTGTTCAACATAAAAAAAATTTGTTCACATAAAAATATCTGTTCACCCAAATAGTAATGATCCAAACTATCCAAATTTTTTCATTTCATTCACCATGCAAAAATATTTTGAAATTGCCTCAATAAGAGTTCAACTCCCAAAATACTATCATGTAGCATATAATAATATCATTAGTGTCATTGTGTGTGTCAGTGTCAATAACAATAAGCGTTAATGTATCCACTTAATAACATATTACAGAACCATTTGTCACTGTCCACAAATGCCAAAAGAAAGAAATACAAATTAAATTAGCATTTAGGCAAAAGAATGCTAATTGCCTGTATCCCCAATGATAATCCCACCCATGTATACCTAAATAACTACCATTAGTGAAAAGTTCATTACCAATAACATGTACAAATATAATTAGCATATAGGCAAAAAAATGCTAATTCTTGTAAGTCCTTTGTCCAGTAAGTCTGCACTATGCATCATTCTATAACTCCTACAAAATACTAAACAAAACAAAATAAACACGTGTTAATAACAATAAAACATTTATGAACAATAAAATATTTATAATTAACACAAATGAATGATAATAGCAAGTATACTTACATAATACTAACTACTAATTAACTTCAAGCAAAGAGTAGCACATCACTCATCATCATCCAACACAACGGTGCTTGGATCCTCCTCCATAAGCATTGGGCAAACCGATGTAATTTCTACAATCCCATTCAAAATAAAATGACTCGTAAGTGTTGAGCAAATAAATAAACAATTGGTCTATACAACAAATAAAATGAACATATATATATTTTTACCAGTGTCAATCTCAAAACCATCCATATCCTTCACATTATCCATGCACTCCCGAAACTTTAGTGGTCTTTTTCTCTTTGCATCCTTCAACCAATTTTGGGTACCAATAAGGGCTTCAACTGTATTAAGAGATAGTGAACTACGGAACGAATCTAGAACACGCCCCCCATACTAAAAGCAGACTTGGATGCAACTATAGAGACAGGAATAGCCAACACATCACGGGCAATTTGGGAAAGGACTCAATATCTAGAAGAATTCATTTTCCACCACATCAAGATGTCAAAATCTTCCACATCAGGGTCCTCAGAAGATTCCAACAAATACCTATCCAACTCAGATTTGTTTCCACATTGTCCTTGTCCGTCAAGTGTTGCTTAAACCTATTATTATAACTTTTAATGCAATCAGATAATGAAGTATTACCAACACTTGGCCTGGAGTCCCTAGACAATGAAGCACCACTACCACTAGAACTAAAGCTCCATTTTGACCCACTCTCTCCACATACAACCTTTTCAATGCATCCCAAACCTTAGAACTCATCGCATCCCCTTGTCCTTTCCATACCACTCCCTAAACCAAAATTTTACATACTTCAATCTATACCTTGGGTTAAGAACAACAGCAACAAAAAGCATCAAATTGATATTATCTATACTTCCCTAATACTTATCATATTTTTTTTTCCATCTCTACCGCCATACTCTTCAAAAGTGGATCCCCATCAACACCACACAATTGTTGCAATTGATCTTCAATGCTAATTAGCTCATGGAAGTATGTATTAGAAGTGACAACAAGGATCCAGAAAATCTAAGTGTCGCCTCATAAAATATGCCAAGAAATTTCACAAAGGTCTCGACATTTTTCCAATCAAGATAGTTAGGAGTACCAATGGGGTTTTTCCCATTCCCATCCGTTTCACAAAAATAAAGTTTATAATGCCCATCCTCTTCTTCCAACCTATCAAATGCTCTCACAAATTTCAAAGCACAATCTAACATGAGATAAGTGGAATTCCACCTTGTTGGCACATCAAGGGACAACAAGCATTTGGCTTTGATTTTCTCATTTTCAACATATTCTTGGAACTTCTCAAACCTTGCGGGAGAGGCTCTCACATATCGCACTGCATTTCGAACTTTGGCAATTGATTCATGAATGGACTTCAACCCACTTTGCACTATCAAATTCAAGATATGTGCAGAACAATGCATATACATGAACTCACCACCCAATATACTACTATCTCTTTCTTTTGTTTTCTTCTTCACATAATCAATTGCCACTTCATTAGAACTAGCATTGTCCGCGATAACTGTAAACAACCGGTCTATACTCCTCTTCATCAAACATGACTCGACCGCTCTACCTATGGTGTCCCCTTTGTGATTAGCTGTAGGGAAAAAGTTCAAGATTTTCTTTTGGTAAGTCCAATCCCCATTAATGAAGTGTGCGGTGACTACCATGTAGTTCAAGTTTTGTATGGATGTCTAGGTATCCGTTGTCACACAAACCCATTGCCCCACAAAAGCCCTTCTCAAAACATCCACCTCACAAGAATAAATCTTCATACAAGCCCTTGCAATAGTAGTGCGATGGGGAATAGGAAACCTAGGCTCAACTATTTCCATAAATTCCTGAAAGCCTTGATGCTCCACAAATTTAAAAGGCAATTCATCAATGACAATCATCCTTACCAATGCCAACCTTATCCTCTCTTCACTATAATTTGCAACCACTAACACATTTGAACCACTTTCCCCTTCTCTTTTAGCTTGAAAAGACAAAGTTTTTTGCTTATCATCACGAGGAAAAGGCCACTTCTTACACACCTTCATGTGTTGCAACATGCCCGAAGTACCATTTTTCTTACCATGACATTTATATTGATTTTTACAATACTTGCATTGAGACCTAGGATTATTGGGATCAAAACCCACCAACTTAATGAAGTGCTGCCATACTATAGACGGGTCCTTACCACCTTGTTTAGGTGATAGTGGGGGAAGTGATGCACCAAGTCCAATTGGTGCTGTAGGTTTAGGTGGGTTAGGGTTAACACTACCAGGACTAGGAGGAGATGGGTTAGGGTCCCCAGGTGCACCAAATCCAGGTGCAGCATCGACATCTATTTAATAAAAAAATTTCCAACCAACAAAAAAACAAAGTTTCACAACAATATCAAAATATAATTAATCAGTTTATTTACAACAATAACAAACTAACAAATTAACAATCATTAGTCATTACTCAACAATTCATGTCACTGATATTAACAAGGGATTTATTATATTGTTTCCAATATAAATATAAAATAAAAGCTAATTATATATAATATAAACTTAAAGCAGTTGTTACTAAGTACTAAAAATTTAAAATCAAAATGCTGATTATAGTGAGTAATTAGTGATTACCTCTCCGTGAATGATTGAAAGCGTGAACTCTCTCAATCTCTATCTCCCTCAAAAATTAAAATGCTAAAGAAGAAAAAAAAAAGGTTACTTAGTAGACTAATAGTTACTATAAACTTACTAAAGTAACAACTAAAACTAATGACATAGTTATTTTATATATATTTTTTGGGGGGGGGGGGGCTAATAGGATACTTATTAGACTATATAATATAATAGTCTTTCCAGCAGTTTACAGTCCACTATTAAAGTCTTATATAAAAATAAGTAAATCACAACCTTAATCAAACAGCCAACCTTAATATTATATATGTAAGCATCCGTGTATTCCGTGTATATATAATATTGTTATTATATATGTAAGCAGCTACAATACAAACAACCAAATGAGCCAACCTTAATAGTTAATATTATATTATTATATATGTAAGCATCCACCTTAATAGTTAATATTATATTATTATATATGTAAGCATCCATCTATATATAATATTATATACCTAAGCAGCTACAAATAGGCTACAACCAACCTTAATAGTTACTAGTTAATACTTAATATTATATATGTAACTTTGTAAGCATCCAACCTTAATATAATATAATATTTATATATGTAATTGTAAGCAGCTACTTGGAGTTGGACCCCCAGAAAATAGAAAGACACAGACGGCAGTCACACTCACACACTCACACAAGCTTTGCTTTGAGAGATTCGAACCAACTAAAAATGC
This sequence comes from Quercus lobata, assembly GCF_001633185.2. NCBI lineage: Eukaryota > Viridiplantae > Streptophyta > Magnoliopsida > Fagales > Fagaceae > Quercus > Quercus lobata. The sequence goes on from NC_044904.1 coordinate 33,169,113, forward strand.
TTTACAAAGCGGAAGTGTGTAGGCATACAGTGACTCAGTGAGTCTTAGCTGCTAAACTTAATCAAACGTTCAAATCAACTAAAAATACTTATTCATGCTTTCAGCTTTCCCAAACAAATGAAAAGGAAAAAACAGTAAAATAGGAAGACAAACAAAACTGAAAACTTGAAGAAGCTTACCGTCGTTCTGCTTCAGGCGAGACTCAAGACTGAGAGTGAGAGAGAGAGTTAAAAGATACTCTGAGACAAATATGAACTTATATATTCTGAGAATCTGAAAACCTAGCATAAAACGCATTGTTTTGCTTTTATTATAACACCCATACATAGTACATACGACGTCGTTTTATCAGCTTCATAAAAATAAATAAAAAATAAAAAAAAGAACTACAGATCTTGTATCGATTCGGTTCGGCACAGTCTCAATTTCGGATTTCTCAATTCGATGATTTCCCCGCACCGGCATTGGAACAAAGGGCGAAGTCCGAACGCCGGCCTCGGCTCATTCGGTCAGCGCTACAGTCGGGACGGTGTCGTCGGCGCCGGTCGGTTGGGTCGACTCCAGTGAAGTTTTGCACACCCCTACTTTTTAATGTTTAAACACTAAAAACTGTAAGCCAAAAAAAAAAAAAAAAACGCATTTGGCAAGATTTTTTTTTTAAGAGTGTTTGAGTTACGTTTATCATTTTAGAGTGTTTAAACACTGAATTTAGAAAACTTCTCTTATCCGTTTTCAATTTTCAAATAACGTTCAATGGCACTTTTGTAAATAAGTAAGAATTGTAGGTTCCATTGATTAGACGAATACATGTCATCACTTTAAAAACACACACACATACCAAACACACAAATTTTTTTTTTTTTTCACTTTTGAAAGTACCAAACACATTTTTTTGCATTATAAGTACTTTAAATACGTGTTTTCACAACACTTTTTAAACTATAATTTTCACATCATTTCGAACAACAATACTCAATTTGTATGCCAAGTGCCAACCATTCCAAATTTCTTTTATAAAAGTAAACAAATATATATCCTTCCACTAAAGGAAGTGACAGGTTACGCAAGTTTAAGTTCAAAAATCATTCTTTCTAATAAATTGAAGGTAAACTGCCTAACCTTTTCAATAAATTGAGGGTAAGACTGCTTACCATGATCTCTCCTACAACCTTTTATGTATGACTTCGTCCCATGTGAGATGAGGTCTTTTTTTTCCTCGAAATTTTCCATTCATCCCAACTCAAAGGGGACAAAACACAAAAAATTAGTGGGCCACTCATTCAAAAAACTACTTTCAAAGACTTACAAAAATAAATCACATTATTGGAGGGCATTGGCATGGTGCCAACCTAAGTTTCTTTAAAGTATGTTTGGTTGGGGTGATTTTGGGGAGGATGGAAAAAGGAGAGTGGAAAATAAGAGAGAAAATGATTGGGAAGGGTTTTTGGTTAGGAGGGAGAGGGGAGAGAAAATTGGTGGGATCTGAATATTTTTTCTCTGAGTCTACCAAAACTTCATCTTTGAAGAAAACGAGGAGTAACCCCTCGGCATTTTGGATGAAATTACCCATCCATTTTGAACACATTTTTGTTTGTTTCTTCTTTGCATTTTTCACCCAGCAACTATCAATATTTTGAACATTTTTGTCTTTTCCTCTTTGATTTTTTTTTTTTGTCTTTCTTTAAAAAAAAAAAAAAAAAATTGCTTGTCCATTTCTTTTTTTTTTTTTCATTTTTAGAAAGCAGTTTCGGTTCTTGAACTTCTTGTGTGTTTTTTTTTTTTTTTTTTAAATAAAGTATTCATTTCATACAAATTTTTTTAATAAAATTATAATATGTTACTTTTTTTTTATTTAATAGGAACATAATAGTAAATTTCTAAAAATTTTATTTTCTATCTCTCATTTTTTTCTTCTCAACCAAATAAAAGAATTTTTCATCCCTCTATTTTTCCATCCTCACAACCAATCACCATGAGAGAAAACTTACTTATTTTCTATTAACTCACTTTTCCATTCTATCTCATTTTCTATTCTCACACTTTTCCGTCCCTCCAACCGAACGAACCTTAATGTATAAATTAGGAACTCACAAAAAACCTAAGCAAATGAAAATTGAGTAATTCTATGGATTTTTCACTCAAACCTCAAACTAGAAAGTCTAGAGTTTATATAAGATCTACTTGGCCTAGCTATCTTCTCATGAAGGAACGAGTGGGGTTATTGGTGGTGTGATTCTCAGAGTTCGTGTCTGTAACTGAAGAACATGGGTTGGTGGGAAGATAGTCAATATCGTACTGGTACCGGTCAGTATGTACTGTACCGATATCGAAACATCAACGTTTCGTACCGGTTTAAATACCAGCCAATTTCGGACAATACCGGCCGGTACAAAAAAAAGTTTTTTTTTTTTTTTTTTTTTTTTTTTTTTTTTTTTAAGTTTTGTAATTTTTGAATTTTTGTTATTAGTATTATTTGTTTTCTTAGTATGCAGTGGTAACTTTTAAACTTTTTATTTTTTATTTTTCTCTTTTAATTGATACTAAAGTCTAAAACCATGAGTAATTAGTTCTGAATTAAGGAAATGTTTTATAGTAAACTTTTATATTTATTATAATATATATATATATATATATACACACACATACATACATATATATATTTATAAATATAAAAAATAGCGGTAAACCTGAAACGATACACCAGTATTAATCGGTATCCGAAATATATCGTATTGTTGGCCAAACCAGTACAGCCTCCGGTACGGTATTGACTCCCTCAGTTGGTGGGCAGGGCAAAGATCACTAGCCGGAGAAACAGAGTTTCCTTAAAAGGCACTTTCACCACTCACTAGTTGTCTAAAGGATTGAACGATGATATTTTTACAGGTCATCATCCATGAGGTCAGGCTTAGCTTAAGAGTCGAAATGATTTCTTATATATAAAAAGCGGCTATGCCGCTACAGTGATTTAGCACTGTGCATTCAGTGTTAAATCACTATTCATCTACAGTGAAAATTTGGTGAGGCATTTTTTTTTTTTTAGTTTCAAACAATAGCTACAATACCAGGCGGCACTGTAGCTACAGTAGTTACAGTTTTTTTTGTCCATCTGTTTGTACTTTTTTTTCCATATATATTGTTATACTAACACAACAAATTTCACAATATTTTTATAATTATTGAGGTGTCAATTTCTTATAAGTCAAAATAAAATAATAAAATATGAAACTGTGACCAACCACAATTGAAAATAAATGTTTTGTGAAAATGTTGTGACACTTGTTAGGTGAATGTGTAAAAACTATAGTACTTTTGGTTTGTTCAAATGGCACTGTAGCTACAGTAGCTATAGTTTTTTTTTTTTTTTTTTTTTTTTTTCTTCAGTCTTCTGTTTGTACTTTTTTTTCTTTTAAATATTTATAAGAACCCGCATATATATTTTTATACTGATACAACAAATTTCACAATATTTCTTTATAATAAAAGCGGCTATGCTGCTACAGTGCTTCGGTACTGTGCATCCAGAGTGTTGACACTGTGCAACACTATAGCTGCAACAGTTTTTTTTTTTTTCCAATAATCGGTTTGTGTGTTTTTTTTTTTTCTTTTAAATATTGATGTAAGCTGACATTTATATTGTTATACTGACACAACAAATTTCACAATATTTTCACAATTATTGATGTGTCAATTTCTTATAAGTCGAAATAAAATAATTGTAAGGACACGATTTAGTACCGAACCAAAACAGTATCGGGTTCGTACGTAAAGGGCCCAGACAATATGATTTTTAGAGCGTGGGTGTAAAGAACTAGGCTAACTGTAATCTATCCTCCAAAGACTCAATTTCATGAACGTTCAAGGTTTTTCAGTTGATACTCTGGATATTCCTCCTTAGTGACTAGTACCAATCCTTCTTTCTCTTCTCCCTTTTCTCTCTCTACTTTCCGTCTCTTGTTCTTTTTCTTTCTTTTTTCTGTCTCGATCCCCCTTTTCATGTTCTTCTTTTAGTTTATATATCTCCCTTTGCGCTCCATCCTCGCCGCACACGTGTAGGTTGGGTTCGGAGGATTTCTTTCTGTCCCATCTGGCACCTCCTGGAACTTCCTATGGGCAGCTGTAAGGCTGCTTCCCCACTGTTCAGGTATCACCTCCACATTAATGCGGCCAGAGAGTTGGTTGAGAGGTCATTAATGCGGAGGTAGCTGTAGTTTCAGATATTTGTTTGCCTTATCTCTTTCATCTTTAGTCGGCTACTCTACCCTTTGAGATGACTGAATTCTGAGATCTGATCGCAACGAGACCACGTCCTGATCGTCCTCGGACGCGATCGTCCTCGGACGCGTTCTGCCGAGGACCATGGTGTCCTCGGACGGGTATATGGCCTCCGATGGGCCACTGGCCCAACAATCCTGAACCCATTCTGAATCCTATGGGCCTATTAATCGAACGATCCCCACAATAGCCCCTCAAAATCCTACTTTTCGACTCTTCAGGAGAAAAGGTGGATTTTGACGTCATAAGCCTGCACCTGTGCGCGTTTTGGGGCATGCCCCTGATGCTTCAGCACCCCGGTTTTGGTAGCATTAAATTCTGACAACTCCCTTGTCTCCCACGTTCGACGGTGAGATCCAAATCAAACGGTAGGGGGCTTCTCTTATTTTGCGAGCGGGAATTTTACCGCTCACAACCTTCACATGACTATAAAGGCGCTCCCAAATTGAACCTGCACCTTGTCCTTAATGGTTACGTGGTTCCAGAGTTTATACATTGAATCTGCCTTCTTCCAGTCTTCACTGTTCTCCTGGCGACTACAAATAATCATACGTTGTCCGAGGTCCTTCCTTTGAACCTGTAAGTCCTCTTGAAGCTTTTGCCATTATTTTTCTACACCAAAAAGTTTTTTCTCTACTTAGTCTCTTTAGAAAAATGGGGAAACAGAGGAATCCCTTTCGGCGTCTCGTTGACTCCGAGGAGGGTATTTGAAACTTCCGCTCTAAGTACAATATCCCACCTATGGTAGGGATGAGGTATGCAGCCCAAGGGGAGTGGGTTGACGCCAGGCAAACTGGGGAGGTGGTTATCCCCATGATTGCCTTTATTGAAGGCGGGATGACCATCCCCATGGGCAGTATCACTAGGGGTTATCTTAATTTCTTTAGGCTATCCCCCACCCAATGCGCTCCCAATATGTTTAGGGTTCTGGGGAGTATAGACACTTTGAATCAGAGAATGGATCTAAACCTATCCCATCACGACGTGAATTGGGTATACAACCTTCACCGCATAGCTGACCAGGATTATTATCTCAAGTCGAGATATCCTGCAGTAAGGCTAATTCAGTGCCTCCCTACTTCAAATAAGTACTTAAAGGAGGATTTCCTTATTTTTTCTGGGGAATGGCATGATGGTCTACCTTGCCCGACAGTAGAAGGAACACCAGGTGGGTGCAAAGTTACAGACCTATGCCACTTAGCTCGTGAACACATTTTACTTACCTTTATTATTTTCGGGTCTTACAAATTTAACTTTAAAATTAACGGTTTTGCAGATAGACGCTACACGAAGCCCAATCTCAGATTAGTCAATAAAGCGAGCCTAGACAGATTATTGAAAGCCGAAATATACGTGAATGAGGCTGATGGTCAGCTACGGGCAGCACATTTAATTCTTGGCTATACCCCCCTTTCTTTTGGCTTTTAGGCGCCGAAGTACGTGATTAGGGCACGCGATCCTCGGCTTCGCCATATCAGTGTTGTCTACGAAGGGTTCGTTGTTCCAGAGGGTATCCCACTTCCCAAACACACACCTCTCACAAAGCCTCTTCTTGTGGCCAGCGTCTCGGCGGGGCCTTTTTTACCCTCATCTTCCTTCAAGAAAAAGGGAACCAATAGGAAAAGGAAAAGGGGAAAAAACAAGGAAATCGTTGTAACAGTATCTGAATCCACGGACGACTTAGAGATTTTCGATCAGCCCACAAGCCCCGAGGAAAGTTCTGACGAGATGGGGGTACACAGGAAACCCCAGAAAAGTTTAATGGAGCTGATGGAAGGTCAACAGGGAAAGGCTGCACCTGCCCAAACAGTACCATCCCTGGTTTCATCTCTTCCAGCCAGGTCTCCTCCTACAGTTCCTCGCCACCCTCCTCAATCTTCTCCGCAACCAACGCCGACCAGTGCTGCCGAGCAAGAAAAGCGCAGAGAACAGAAGGGTAAGGAGGTGATAGATGCGAGTAAATCTCGCTCCACTCGAGAGGAGGATGTCCAACGAGCTGCAAAGCAGCAGAAAACTAGGCACGCCGCTACGCGGGGTCAAGAGAAATCCGATTCCCCATGTCCCGATTCACAGGCGTGGCTGCCAGCTCCTATGCCCGGTGGGGAGCCCCTGCGAGACGATGCCTCTATAAGGGACTTCAACGGCGGTATTGGGTGTCATGTAGCCTCGGCCATAGAGGAGGCCTTATTGCTCCCAAAGGATATGGCTAAGATAAAGAATGTGAGGAAGAATCAACTCATCCTTGACAATAAACGATATTTGGGCATGGTGAGATACTGTTTTTTACACTGTTTCATTGTGCGACTGTTGCTTACTAATGCGCATTTTTCATTAACTAGGACGCTAATTCACACCCCGTTTCTTACAGATCATCCAAAATACTTTCAAGCTCGACGAGATGCTCAATGCTTGCTCTAACCAGCTAGATGGTGAAAGGAAAAGAAGGGCAACGGCTGTACAAACCTTGTCCAAATCTGAACAGGATTTAATCGCCGCAAGGAAAAAACTACAGGTCGAAGAAGAAGCTCGCAAGAATGCTGAATTGACATCAGAAGGTTACCAGAAGCAGACCGAGGAACAAGCCAAGCTTCTGCGCGAAGTGAATGCCGAGCTGAAGAAGACTCAGGAGCAAGTTCTTATTCTTAAGAAGCATCTGGACGAGACTCAGAAGCTAAGGGAGAAAGCTGAAAAGCTCAAAGAACAAGCCGAGAAAGCGAAAATCAAGTCCGAACAGGCAATGAATGAAGCCGAGCAGAGGGGCTATGAACTTGGGATAGTTGAAACTGAGAAAGCCCTAAGAGCCGAAGTTTCGGAGGTGTGCCGCATCTTCTGCGCGAGAACCTGGAGTGAGGCTCTGGACCGTGCTGGGGTTGAAGCCTCATCGGAACTACGTAAGCCAGAGAACGTATATTACCCCGAAGCGATATGCTCTTCAGCGCCTCAATCGTACCAGGCTGATACCCCTTCCCCAGCTATTAACCCTAACGAGGAGGCTTTGCCTCGCAATTCCCCTCCAGGAGCTTCCCCCAACAAACCCACCACTGCTTCAAAGGCAGAGACGGTCTCACAAGGTTTTCAACAAGAATTGGACTCCACAGTTCAATCAATTGGGGACATTACCATTTAAAAGTAAAAAAGTAGAAACTGTTTTGTAACTTTGACTAGACATTTAATAGAGTACTTTCTCGTTTAGCTTCTTATCATTCTGATGACTCTAAGTTATTTTCACCCGTACTTACTTTGTCGTCGTAATTTTGTATGGGTCCATCTCAATCACCTTTTTCATTATACGCCAACCTTGCATTCGGGGCTTTCTCTTTCTGACTCTTTAATGAATGTTCATAGGGCATTATTTTCACCAAGTTTATGATTTAGAAAGCTCATCACCGCTCTATTTACCACTTAATAATTCGATACACCACTTAGCAGGTCAATTTCTACCGAGTTTACGGTCTGAGGACTTGACATGACCTAGTTTCTGTTCAACAGTTCAGTATGAATGATAAGATGTTAATTTCCACTAGGTTTGCGATCTGAGGACCTGGCATAACTTAGTTTCTGTTTAACAATTCAGTATGAATGATAGGATGTTAATTTCCACTAAGTTTGCGATCAGAGGACCTGGCATAACTCAGTTTCTGTTTAACAATTCAGTATGAATGATAGGATGTTAATTTCCACTAAATTTGCGATCCGAGGACCTGACATAACTCAGTTTCTGTTTAACAATTCAGTATGATAGGATGTTAATTTCCACTAAGTTTGCGATCCGAGGACCTGGCATAACTCAGTTTCTGTTTAACAATTCAGTATGATAGGATGTTAATTTCCACTAAGTTTGTGATCCGAGGAACTGGCATAACTCCGTTTCTGTTTAACAATTCAGTATGATAGGATGTTAATTTCCACTAAGTTTGCGATCCGAGGACCTGGCATAACTCAGTTTCTGTTTAACAATTCAGTATGATAGGATGTTAATTTCCACTAAGTTTGCGATCCGAGGACCTGGCATAACTCAGTTTCTGTTTAACAATTCAGTATGATATGACAGGATGCGAAATTTACAGGATGCATATTCGACGTAAGTTTAAAAGAGAAAATCTGAATTGAAACTTCTTTACTAGTAATAATACCTTCTGAGATTATTTACATTCCAAGGATGGAGTACAGGTTTTTCATCTAGGTCTTCTAGATAGTAAGCCCCTATTCCTGCTACAGAAGTAATCCGGTATGGTCCCTCCCAATTGGGTCCCAATTTTCCCCAATTTGGATTCTTAGTGGCCCCCAGGACTTTTCTCAGCACCAGATCTCCTATGGCTAACGGCCTCATCCTCACATTGCTATCGTAGCACTGCTTGAGTTTGTGCTGGTAGTAAGCTAGCCGTACCATCGCGCTCTCCCTTCGTTCTTTAATCAGGTCTAGACTTTTTTCCAACATTGCATCATTGTTGCTAGAAGAGAATGCACTGGTCTTCAATGTTGGGAATCCAGTTTCCAGGGGAATAACGGCCTCGGCCCCATAGGTCATGGAAAAGGGAGTTTCTCCCGTCGAACGTCGGGGTGTTGTTCGATACGTCCAAAGCACATGTGGTAGTTCTTCAACCCATTTTCTTTTCGCGTCGTCTAGTCTCTTCTTAAGCCCATTGACAATGACCTTGTTAACAGCTTCAGCCTGCCCATTGCCTTGCGGATAAGCTGGAGTGGAATATCTGTTTCTTATTCCCAGTTCTGAACAGTATTTCCTAAAGGCATTGCTATTGAACTGGAGCCCATTGTCCGAAACAAGAGCTCGTGGGATTCCAAATCGCGTAACAATGTTCTTCCAGACAAACTTCTTCACATCTACGTCCTGGATGTTCGCCAAGGGTTCAGCTTCAACCCATTTAGTAAAGTAGTCTGTGCCGACCAGCAGGTACTTCTTGTTTCCTATAGCTTTAGGAAAAGGGCCGACAATGTCCAGCCCCCATTGTGCAAAGGGCCAAGGGCTCGAAAGAGGGTTAAGAACTCCTCTGGGTTGGTGGATATTCGGAGCATATCTTTGACACTGATCGCATTTCTTAACGTACTCCTGCGCTTCTTTCTGCATATTCGGCCACCAATAACCTTGCGTTAGTGCTCGGCATGACAGGGACCTTCCTCCGGTATGGCTTCCACAAATGCCCTCATGCAACTCTTCCAGGATTGATTCTGCGGTCTCAGGAGGAACGCAGAGCAAGTATGGCCCAGAGAAGGACCGTCTATATAGCTTTTTATCCTCGGATAACCAATACCGAGGTGCTCTCCTTCGTATTTTCTCAGCTTCCACCTTATCCTCGGGCAACACGTCATTGTCGAGAAATTTTAATATAGGGTCAATCCAGCATGGCGTCAGACTAGCTTGACGAACTTGGCAAACTTCCTTTTCTGGGGAAGCGGGAGTATGCAAGTCTTCGACAATAATTACCCGAGGGAAACTTCGTACTGAGGAGGTGGCAAGGGTTGCTAAGGAGTCTGCGTGGGTATTTTCATCTCGTGGAATATGTAATACGTCAAAAGATTCGAACTCTGTTCGCATATGCCTAACCCGGTTCAGGTACCCTTGCATCCTTGGGTCTCTGGCCTCCAACTCTCCAGTCACCTGGCCAACGACCAGCTTCGAGTCCGAGAACAGTTTCACCGCCTTTCCGCCCATTTTATGGACCATGCTCATTCCCATTATCAGAGCTTCGTACTCTGATTCATTGTTAGTAGCTGAGAACCCTAGTCTTAGCGACTTCTCGATGATGACCTCTTCGGGAGATATCAGAACCAATCCCAATCCAGCTCCCCGTTGGTTTGCGGCCTCATCCACGTATACCTTCCATACCGGCCCTCCTGGAGCGGATATTACGCCAACCGATTTTTCATCCATGTGATCTTGATTCCTGCTAACTTCCTCAGGGCACTCAGCGAATTCAGCTACCAGATCGGCAAGAACTTGACCCTTCACAGAGGTGCGGGGCATGTATTTGATGTCAAAAGCACCCAGAATCGTTCCCCACTTGGCAATTCTGCCGGTATAGTCAGAACTTCTAAGTATGGATTTGAGAGGCAATTGGATCAAGACAACTACAGTGTGAGCTTGAAAATAGTGCGGAAGTTTACGTGTTGCATGAACGACTGCCAGTATGGCCTTCTCTAACGACAGATATCTCACCTCGGCTTCATGGAGGGATTTACTCACATAATAAACCGGCCTCTGGACGCCACTGTCTTCTCGCATCAAGATGAAACTGACTGCGTGAGGAGCTACCGCCAGATAGGCATACAACACCTCATCCACTTCAGGGCTAGACATGATAGGCGGTTTGGATAAATAGTCTTTCAACTGCTGGAACGCCTCAGCGCACTCCTCGGTCCATTCGAATCCCTGCCACTTATGTAACAGACGGAAAAAAGGACGACACCTTTCAGCCGATCTGGAGATGAACCGGTTCAACGCAGCAGTCATCCCCGTCAACCTCTGGACTTCCTTTGGATTTCGAGGCGCTTGCAAATCGTTAATGGCCCTAATCTGATCTGGATTCACCTTAATTCCCCTATGGGTCACCATGTACCCCAAGAATTTCCCGGAACCTACACCAAAGGAACACTTCGAAGCATTCAGGCGCAACTTATGCTCTCTTAATATCCCGAAGATGCTAGTGAGGTCCTCCACATGTTCAGTCACTACCTTGCTTTTCACCACCATGTCATCAATATAAACTTCAATACTTCTGCCCAGCTGTGGCTCAAACATTTTCATCATCATGCGTTGGTAGGTAGACCCAGCGTTTTTGAGACCGAAGGGCATCACCTTGTAATGGTAGTTCCCAATCGGGGTCACGAAAGCGGTTCTTCCTGATCATCAACGGCCAGCGGTATTTGGTGATATCCTTGAAAGGCATCCAAGAAACTCATCCTAGGGTGGCCCACGGTTGCATCCACCAACTGGTCAATCTTGGGCATAGGAAATGGGTCTTTAGGGCAGGCCTTATTAAGATCGGTGAAATCAACGCACACTCGCCACTTTCCTGTTTTCTTCTTTACTACCACCGTATTGGCCAGCCATTGGGGATAAAAGACTTCTTTAATAGCCCCAGCCTGTTTCAGCTTGGCGACTTCACTTCTAACTGCCTCGGCATGCTCTTTCGATGGTCGCCGAGGGATTTGTCTCCTAGGGGGAATGGCAGGGTTCACGTTGAGCCGATGGCAAATGAAACTTGGGTCTACTCCTGGGGCTTCATACGGGTCCCATGCAAAGACGTCCACATTGGCTCGGAGGAACTCCAGCAAACTCGCTTTCTTTTACAGAGGCAGCTTAGCCCCAACCCGGAAGAATTTTTCTGGATCATCAGCGACAATCACCTTTTCCAGATCTTCACACTCCACCCCATTGGTTAGTATGTCTAAACCCGACGCTGGGGGCTTTAATTGCTATGACTCATTATCGGCTGTAGCCGAGGTTTCTGCCTCTGGCCGATGCTGAATGGCCGCTACTTGGCATTGCCGAGCAGCCGCTTGGTTCCCTACTATCTCCAGCACTTGGTCTCCGGATGGGTACTTCACCTTCTGATGTAAGGTGGACGAAACCGCTTTGAGTGCGTGAAGCCAAGGTCTGCCCAAGATAGCCGTATATGGAGAATAAACATCTACGACAATAAAATCCACCTCCACCACCTCCGTGCCTGACTGTACGGGCAACCTGATTAGCCCCATAGGAATGACCAATCTTCCCTCAAAACTGACTAGAGGGGAATTATAGGTCGTCAAGTCCCCCGGTTTCAAACCTAGCCCCTTGTACAAATCCGGATACATCACATCCGCTGCGCTCCCCTGATCAACCATCACTCTTCAGACATCGTACCCACCAATCCTCAACGTGACCACCAAGGCATCCTCATGGGGTTGTATAGTTCCAATCAAATCTTCATCTGAAAAACCCAAAATCAAAGGGACACGCCTCTTGACCCTCTTCGATGCTTGAGAACGATCCTCGGCGGGGAATTGGGACACCGACGACACTCTTGTGGGGCAAGAGCCAGTCCTTCCCGGGGCCACAAAGATGACATTGATCGTTCCCCGGGGTAGCCTTGATGAGGCATCCCCCCGCACCTCAGAACCTGCCTGGCTCGCCCTTCCGCTGGAATGGTGCAAGAGTTGCTTTAATTTCCCTTCTCGGACCAACTGCTCCAAATGGTCCCATAAATTCCTACAGTTGTCTGTCGTGTGACCATGGTCTTGATGGTAATGGCAATACAAACTCGGGTTGCGCTTTGTAGGCTCTCCCGCCATCCTGTTCAGCCATTTGAAGAATGGCTCATCCTTTATCTTCTCCAAGACCTGTTGAACAGGCTCCCGAAACACTGCATTAGCGGCCTGGGCATCCGCCGAGGCTGACTGCCCAGCGAAGTCCCTCCTTGGTCGATTATTATTATAACGATCCAACCTGAAATCCCTTCTCTCCTGAGGGATCACTTTGGCCTTTCCTTTCCCCTGATGTTGATCCTCCTCTATTCTCTTGTACTTCTCTATTCTGTCCATCAGCTGGCGCACACTGGTGACAGGTTTGCCCGTCAAAGATTTCCTCAAGTCGTAGTCAGCTGGGAGACCGGCTTTGAAAGTGGTTATAGCCACAGCGTCATTCTTCCCCCCTATCTCGTTAAACATTTCCTAGTACCTATCCAAGTAGTTCTTGAGAGTCTCACCCTCTCGCATAGACAAAGTCAACAAGGAGCCCAGAGGCAAAGGAGTTCTGCTGCATGTAATAAAGCGAGCGCCAAAAGCCTGGGTCAGTGCTTTGAAGGATCCCACAGAATTGGCCCTTAAGCCATTGAACCACCTCATCGCCGTTGGACCCAAACTCGATGGAAAAATCTTGCACATCAGAGCATCATCCCTGGAATGAATAGCCATCTTCTGGCTGTAATAACTTACATGTTCCACCAGATCCGAGTGGCCATCATACAGAGAGAACGTAGGTTGATTAAACCGCCGAGGATGGGTAGCATCATCTATGCTTCTTGTAAATGGTGATTTGGAAATCTGACTCAATACTTTGTTCATCGCATCGTTTCCCAAGCCCCTGCTAGTGGGACTTTTACGCCTACGCCTATGACGACGCTCCTCTTCGTAGGAGAAAGTTTCGCTTTGCGGAGTCCTCGACCTCCGCCTGTAACTAGTTTCATCCGACTCCCCGGATGATAGTTCGAAGCGAGGTGGTGAACGTTCCCGTCGTGCATGGCGCAACTCTCTCTTCAAGTCCGCAATCTCACGTTGCAGATCCCCATCATGCTTCACGTGGGAAACGTGACTCTTCCCGCGTGTACGGGTTCTCGTGGTGTGAGTAGTATGTATGCTCCCCTCCTGGACTTCCCTCTGTTCAGGACTTCTTCGAGGACCACCAGGCTGAGAGCCCCTTGACTCTGCCTGATGCGGGCTGATATCACCCTGATGCAGCCCCGCTGCGGGGTGAGGCAGTTCCACTCCTTCCATCGAAAACGTTGTATTAGAGGTTACACAAGCTAACACAAGTTCTTCCCACAGACGGCGCCAATTGTAAGGACACGATTTAGTACCGAACCAAAACAGTATCGGGTTCGTACGTAAAGGGCCCAGACAATATGATTTTTAAAGCGTGGGTGTAAAGAACTAGGCTAACTGTAATCTCTCCTCCAAAGACTCAATTTCATGAACGTTCAAGGTTTTTCAGTTGATACTCTGGATATTCCTCCTTAGTGACTAATACCAATCCTTCTTTCTCTTCTCCCTTTTCTCTCTCTACTTTCCGTCTCTTGTTCTTTTTCTTTCTTTTTTCTGTCTCGATCCCCCTTTTTCATGTTCTTCTTTTAGTTTATATATCTCCCTTTGCGCTCCATCCTCGCCGCACACGTGTAGGTTGGGTTCGGAGGATTTCTTTCTGTCCCATCTGGCACCTCCTGGAACTTCCTATGGGCAGCTGTAAGGCTGCTTCCCCACTGTTCAGGTATCATCTCCACATTAATGCGGCCAGAGAGTTGGTTGAGAGGTCATTAATGCGGAGGTAGCTGTAGCTTCAGATATTTGTTTGCCTTATCTCTTTCATCTTTAGTCGGCTACTCTACCCTTTGAGATGACTGAATTCTGAGATCTGATCGCAACGAGACCACGTCCTGATCGTCCTCGGACGCGATCGTCCTCGGACGCGTTCTGCCGAGGACCATGGTGTCCTCGGACGGGTATATGGCCTCCGATGGGCCACTGGCCCAACAATCCTGAACCCATTCTGAATCCTATGGGCCTATTAATCGAACGATCCCCACAATAATATTTTCACAAGTCGAAATAAAATAAAATATTTTCACAATATATATATATATATATTTTTCGTTTGTTCAACCCTTTTGTTTATTCAACTAGCACTGTAGCTACAGTGCCTAAAGTTTTTTTTTTTTTTTTTTTTTTCAATAATCGGTTTGTGTTTTTTTTTTTCCCTTTTAAATATTGATGTAAGCTGACATTTATATTATTATATTGACACAAAAAATTTCACAATATTTTCACAATTATTGACATGTCAATTTCTTACAAGTCGAAATAAAATAATAAAATATGAGACTGTAGTTTTTTTTTTTTTTTTTTTCCCAATAATTGGTTTGTGTTTTTTTTTTCTTTGAAATATTTATGTAAGCTGGTATATGTCTTGTTATACTGACGCAACAAATTTCACAATTATTGACATGTCAATTTCTTATAAGTCAAAATAAAATAATAAAATATGAGACGGTGACTAACCACAACTGAAAATAAATGTTTTGAGAAAGTGTTACAACACTTATTATTATCACAATATTTTCACAATTGTTGAGATCTCAGTTTCTTATAAATCAAATAAAAAAATGCTAAGTCCACAACATCTTAACATTAATTTCTACCATGCCTAAAGTTTTTTTTTTTTTTTTTTTTTTTTTCCAGAGTAATCAGTTTGTATTTTTTTTCTTTTAAATATTTATGTAAGCTGACATATATATTGTTATACTAACACAACAAATTTCACAATATTTTTAAAATATTGAAGTATCAATTTCTTACAAGTCGAAATAGAATAATAAAATATGAGACTGTGACCAACCACAACTGAAAATATATGTTTTGAGAATAACAATAACAATGTTATCAGTTTAAAACCAATAATAACTTGTTATTTAGAATTTGTTCTAAAAATGTTATGAATGTAGCATTTCTCTTAAATAAAAAAAAAAAAATATCTATTTGGATCCTAAAAATGAAGATATTGTGAAAATATTGTGATATTTTGTTGTATTCTTAGACTTCTTTTTTAATATAATCAAATTTAAGGAGCAAAAATTCACAGTTTCACACACAAAATCTATATTAATTTTCTCACTGCTGGGGGCAGCACGTGCCTTGCACGTGCAGCCATTGCTTGTATTTGATAAAACCTGTAATTGGTCATCTAAAGTTTCCAAGCAACCGATTAAATTGGGAAGGTAAAAGCAGGTACCAGAACATTTTTCCAATCTTAGAGACTCTTCAAATTTTTTAGATTACTTACGAAGTAATTGAAAGACATAAATTCAGACGAAGAGGGAAATCAAAATTGCTTTAGGAATTTAAGGCATCTGAGAATGAAATATGGCTTATGTGATTTTAATGATTTAATCTTCATGTCTACGAAAAAAATTTAACAAAAAACTCAGCGACAACGAAAAAAAAAACTGTATAACAAAATAGCAAAAATATAAGAAAAGAAAAAAGAAGAAGAAGATCTCTAGCTCGTAATCTTTATGAACATAAATAAAAGAAATCTAAGTAGAAAACTCCTAATGAAGTGGGAGAATATATATATGTATATATACCCGAAAGTTTAATCAATTAACCAATAATCTAGCTAGCCATAATTATCCCCAACTGCACAACTTGAGATCATTTTCCAGCGGCAACAAATTCAAATCCAAGCACAAGACCCTTTTGCTGTTTGATTTCTTCATGATAGGCACGGCTTGCACAACACGATCATTATTAACCAACAAATCTTCACTCATGGCAGCCCTATGCCTCCTCATATGTCCTCCAAGTGCTTGTCCAATCGAGAATTCAAGCCCGCATATGGAGCACTCGTGTGTCTTTGGCTTCACGGGTGAGCTTGGCATGTTATGAAATAGGTCTCCAGCCATTAACCTAGGCTTCTTGTGGCTTGCTCTGTGTCCTCCCAAGGCTTGAAACGATGGAAACTGCCGATTGCATGTCTTGCATACAAAAGCACGAGTACGTGAATTATTTTTGGTGGAATCAATTTGGCCAACTTTTGATAGTAACATCAAGCAATTGGCCATGTCTATGGTCTGAACATCTCCAGCTTCTCTGGCTCTCTTCATGGACATAGATAGAGTGAAATAGTGTAGGAAATATGTATATGTGTGAAAGTGAAACTACAAAAGTTTGAATGTTTAGTGAATAAGAAAATTGGATGGAACAAGATTAGTGAGGTTTGTACAATATATATAGGGGGATTGTATCAGTGCTCGAGTGTGACTTCAGTGCTGACGAGGAAAAATCTAAGATGTGTACTGCTTTCTTGGGGATTAAGATTGTGAAAAGCTTTAATGTATAGTATTTGTTGTGAGACAGGGTGTCCTGGCCAGTAGTATTATAGTGTGTGGCGCCGCCTTAAGTAGAAAATCTTTTGCGTGACCGCGTTTGTAGAGTGCAAAACGTGGGTGAGGGGTCGTCTGAGAGGTGCGCGATAAGTCTTACTTACGTGTAAACACTCGGACGATTCGTTTTTACCAAAAAAGAAAAATACTCGCACTAGGGACTATTCTAGAGGTTTATCGTGTTCGTGGAATTGTGTACGGTCTAGGGCCCAGCGCACCGCAGGCGCGTACAAGATATACGCTTTCCACCACGCGATGTCAGATATTCGCGTGGTTTCTGCAACTTTCCATGTAATTTCAATGCTAACTTTGACATTCCTAGAAAGTGCTTTATTTCTCTTTAGCTCAAGTACAGCCAGCCAAAAAAAAAAAAAAAAAACAATCATAAACAAAAATCTCTCTGATAAAGCCAAAATATAGGAAATGAAATCAGAAAAAAGAGGCAAAAAGAGCTTCAACAATTTCTTTAAAATTCAAAAAGTTTTTTACTAATAAACAGTCATTCTCCACACTTGATGTGCTATTGTTCATTAGTAAAAGAATTAAACATAACAAAAAAATTTCAAAGAAAGGAGTGGGGATGGGGTATGAGGATACGTGCGTTACAAAATGAATAAATAATGAATGAAGAAATAGTATTTAAATGAAATAGAAAAAAGATAGAGAATCTGTTGAAAAATGTATTTAAAAAAGTAGGTAGGTAAAAGGTAAATGTCACTGTTCACTGTCCAAACAGTACAAAAAATATAAAGAAACTATTAGAAATGCTCTTAGTTGTAGTTAACCAGCTTCTATGCACGCTAGATGCGCGAGTTCAAAAGCTTTTTTATTTTTTTTCCTAAAAAATAATTTTCATATATACTAATTTAGGGTTGTTGCATTATCTAATCACCAAAATTCTTAGGTGAGTGATGAGATGTAGCATGAAAAATTTATTTTATTCATTCACAAATGCATAAATATCACCACACTTCTAGAAATTTTGGTAATTAGATAATGCAACAATCCCAAATTAGTATATATGAATTTTTCGGAAAAAAAATAGAAGAGTTTTTGAGCACACTCAACACGTTTGTGTAGATGATGGTTTTAATTAGGACTTCTTGTGACGTGAGAATTTTTTTTTTTTTTAAAAGAAGATAAATGTGATATATATATATATATATATATAAACAAATAAAAAAGATAAACTTTAGAGATAAGCCGTCTATAATTTATTTTTTGAACTTGTATTTAAAACACTAGGACCTCTGCAATAATAATAAAACTGATATAGAAAAGATTGGGGAAATGATAAGTAATTCTATTTTAAATGAGTAGTATATATATATTTTTTAATAAATCTGGAAGTGTTTTATTTCGGATAAAAAAGAAAACAAAGGGCTAAGTTTTAGTAGGAAATGATCAACCTGTAGGTGCTTTATACTTTTATTTGGATTTGGATGAAAAAAGAATAATAGGATTTCTCTTTTTGAATTCAAAACGATTTGTTATTTGACATTATTGTCTTTATCTTTAAGAGAAGTCAATGTTTATTAATAAGGGTATTTTTTGAATTGCAAAAAAGTCCAATTCAATAAATGGATTTTTTTGGAGAATAGTCTGACGTTATTGACCCTATTCCTAAAACATTTGTAAGAGAAGTTATTAGATACTGGATGAGGGTTGTGGGGCCCGAAATCTGAGGTCTCAGCCCACTTTGTATTAAAGGCCCAAAGTCCAGGCCGAGGAGCCCTACTGTCCAGGACGCGCAATGAAAGCTCCTTAAAGGCCCAAGGATGTGGCCGAGGACGACTTTACGTCCAACATCTCACAAAAACGCCTAAAGAAAAGGACAGATTCAGTAAAAGAACAGTATAAAGGAGAAAGCTGCCAACACCTTAATGTGGAGCCCAGCGCCTGACAAACCCATACTCATACCATGCTATCTAGCTTTTCCCAACCACTCTGACGTGAGGATTGATAGGACGAGTAACTGCCCTAAACAAGGAAAGACTGACGCGTGGGAGAAGAACGGGAAGCAAATGCTAGTATAAAAGGGAAAGAGAGCTAAAGAGGGGGAGGGGGAGGGGGAGGGGGAGGGGGAGAATGGAATGCTCCTCGGACTAATTCCGAGGAGCCCACCATTCAAACCACATCCATGTAAGGCTTAGCTATACAGGCCAAATCCACCTTCGTAAGGGCTTCCATGAAAATCCTGACTAAACCGCTGTCCAGCTACCAAGGTCCAGCCTTTCTATCCCACTCTCTACAAATCATATTATTCGGGCCCTTTACATACGAGCCCAGCGACTTCCTGGGGTCGTTAAAAATCGTGTCCCTACAATTGGCGCCGTCTGTGGGAAGGCTTGCGCGTTGGCGCAGGTGGCGGTGGAGTCAACTCTCTAGCAAGCAGAGGTTCGTGGGATTTCCTCCATCTCCGGCGACATGCAGTTATTGCTCCAACATAAACCTCTGCTAGGAGTTACGCCTTGCAGTGCCAATGGCGCGGACAGCTCTAGGGGCTTCCGGCCTCAAGCCAGCCCTCCCCGTCCTGGTCTAGGGGCTTACGTTCAAAAAATAAATGAATATAAAAGAAAAACTTACAAGTTTTGGATAGAACCAAGGCCTTGCATGGTCCTCGGACTCAAGCCTATGGGGAAACCAAGTACAGAAGAAAAACTACAAGTTTTGGACAGAACCAAGGCCTTGCATGGTCCTCGGACTCAAGCCTATGGGGAAACCAAGTACTTAGAAGAAAAACTACAAGTTTTGGACAGAACCAAGGCCTTGCATGGTCCTCGGACTCAAACCTATGGGGAAACCAAGTACAGAAGAAAAACTACAAGTTTTGGACAGAACCAAGGCCTTGCATGGTCCTCGGACTCAAGCCTATGGGGAAACCAAGTACTTAGAAGAAAAACTACAAGTTTTGGACAGAACCAAGGCCTTGCATGGTCCTCGGACTCAAGCCTATGGGGAAACCAAGTACAAAAAAGAAAAACTACAAGTTTTGGACAGAACCAAGGCCTTGCATGGTCCTCGGACTCAAGCCTATGGGGAAACCAAGTATTTAGAAGAAAAACTACAAGTTTTGGACAGAACCAAGGCCTTGCATGGTCCTCGGACTCAAGCCTATGGGGAAACCAAGTACAGAAGAAAGACTACAAGTTTTGGACAGAACCAAGGCCTTGCATGGTCCTTGGACTCAAGCCTATGGGGAAACCAAGTACAGAAGAAAAATTACAATTTTTGGACAGAACCAAGGCTTTGCATGGTCCTCGGACTCAAGCCTATGGGGAAACCAGCTACTTAAAAGAAAAACTACGTTACATGGATCTTAGAATCTATCCGAGGAGAACTTCCCATTAATAGTTGGGTTAATCCCTAAACTACATGGATTCCCCAGTCTACTCTCGGATCCTCAGCACCAAAGGGATTGATGCAATATAGAGTAATATGTTACCAAAAACACAATCGAAGTCCCTCACTGCTCGGCTACCATCTCGGATGAATTATTCAGAGTTTATCATCCTCGGACGATCGCTGCGCCCGTGTTATGGGGTATTAAGCCGTTATCTCGGTTAGTTTTCTGAGTTTAACTTACTGGAAATTATCGTTATTATGCTTCACAATACTTGATAATGCCAATAAATTCAGATTGGTAAGATTCTGTTTCAAAATTTCCTGCTCTACTCATCACTAAAGGAGAATACATACATAGCACACCCATTCACAAAGTAATTGCTGCCGAAAGGAAAAGTATTTAGAAAGAAATAAACTCATCTTTTATTAAGACAAAGAAATAGTACAATGTGCAATGAAAAGTTGGAATAAGCTTATACTAAAGCTAACTACGTAAGTGAAAAAAAAAGATACAAGAGAATGAAGATAAAGCCGAAGAAGAAGTACAGAGGAGAGGTTGGCTGCTGTTCCAAGATGTTGATTAAGAAAACCATTCCTCAACACTTTTACATGCCCATAACTCAGGCAGCCAAAGAACCCAACGTGGGGCCTGCACCGTTGAAGAAAAGGTGCAGAGAGCGCCTGGCTTCGGGCTAGCGCCGTTGAAGAAAAGGTGCCGGGAACCCAACTTGAGGCTCGCACCGTCGAAGAAAGGGTGCAAGCAGCCGGAAGTTGATGGGCCTCCACGGAACCACGCCTGCGATATAGCAGACGGCGCTGATAGCGGAAATTCTTTCTTCTGACATACCAAAAATCTGGCATGACCAGAACCTGCTTCGGATTTTGACTGAAAGAGGGAGAAATGCCATCTTCCCCTTGTCAAAACGGGGGACTGGCTTGAATCTGTGCCATTCTTGTCCGTACCACATCACCTTGAGTATCATGAGGATTCGGTGCCTATGAAGCATGCGAAGACCTTTCATCCCCATCCACGCCTCAAACATCTTGTTTTGAGGCAGAATGGCACTAGAAATGGAGATCGTGGATATGGCAGAAGGAGTATGATTCTGAAGGGAACAGGAGAGTTCATATGTAAGGGGAGTGACCCCCTACCCTATTTATACACATAGCAAACCGGTGGCATTTAATTCATGCAAATTTCCAAGGAATGCTACGGACAAGGCAGACTTGGCTCAATTTCCAATCTCATCCGTAGCCGTAGGATCTGAAGATCCTCGTGAAGGCGCGCCTCGAGTACCGAAATGTCAAAGGACTCCGCGTGAGTAAAAGATAAAGAAGTGTCCCTTATTTTGACACGCCTCCCATGTAAATAGAAAAACACAAATAATAATGGAGTACAGGATTTGAACGAGCCATAATGTGGGCCTAACGTCACCAAAACCCTCCTCCCCAACTAAAAAGTCGGGCAGCAGGATTTTGAGGGGCTATTGTGGGGCCCGAAATCTGAGGTCCCAGCCCACTTTGTATTATAGGACCAAAGCCCAGGCCGAGGAGCCCTATTGCCCAAGACGCGCAATGAAAGCTCCTTGAAGGCCCAAGGATGTGGCCGAGGACGACTTTACGTCCAACATCTCACAAAAACGCCTGAAGAAAAGGACAGATTTAGTAAAAGAACAGTACAAAGGAGAAAGCTGCCAACACCTTAATGTGGAGCCCAGCACCTGACAAACCCATACTCATACCATGCTATCCAGTTTTTCCCAACCACTCTGACGTGAGGATTGATAGGACGAGTAACTGCCCCAAACAAGGAAAGACTGACGCGTGGGAGAAGAACGGGAAGCAAATGCTAGTATAAAAGGGAAAGAGAGCTAAAGAGGGGGAGGGGGAGGGGGAGGGGGAGAATGGAATGCTCCTCGGACTAATTCCGAGGAGCCCACCGTTCAAACCACATCCATGTAAGGCTTAGCTATACAAGCCAAATCCACCTTCGTAAGGGCTTCCATGAAAATCCTGACTAAACCGCTGCCCAGCTACCAAGGTCCAGCCTTTCTATCCCACTCTCTACAAATCATATTGTTCGGGCCCTTTACATACGAGCCCAGCGACTTCCTGGGGTCGTTAAAAATCGTGTCCCTACAAGGGTATTGTTGACCATAAAAAAGTTCAGTTCATGAAGGAGAATCCTCTTATAGATAGTATAAATAACTATAATTTGTATTAAAAAAAATTAACATGATTACATATTTTGAAAATATAATTGTTAGGCTGTATAATCTTTATTCTTAACACGCATTTTAAATTTCGTGCCAATAAAATTTTATTTACTATTTAATCCATTAAATTATTTTTTATACATAATTTTAGACTATAAATACTTGAAATTTAAACATTTGATTGATGATATAGTTATTAATCTTTGACATTTTAAAAATTTTGTAAGCATAGAGGATAATAAGAAAATGTTATTCATAGGTAGATTTGTCAAAATTCACATTCAGTAATATATATATTTATATATATATATTGAGTGAAATTGTAGTCATTATTTATAACCAAGTTTGTATATATAAAAACTTTGTCCTTTAAGAATCCTCTTTTTTTCTTTTTTCTTTTTTTTCTTCTTCTTCTTTTAATACCCTTAACGGTATTTACTCACTTGCCTATATATAAACAACACCATTTTTTTTTTGTAAGTTTAAAAAAGTTAAAAAAAGGTGACTATTAAGCCAATTTTCCTTTAGGTAAATTAGAGCATTCACATTAGTTCATGCAAATTTTTTTGTATATTTTAGTATAAGAACTTACTTTTTTTTTTTTTTTACACAACCACTTTTCAAAAACACCCATATTAGATTATTTATTCTAAATTATATTTATTAAAAATAATCATTCTTCATTCTTTGTTTATTATTATCTTCATAAAATGAGAGAGAGAGAGAGAGAGAGAGAGAGAGAGAGAGAGAGAGAGGGGCGGGAAGGAATTTGATAAGACAAAATGTGTGAGATTTAAAAAAAAAAAAAAATGATATACAAAGCTACATTAACTGTGTATATATACACGATTACTGTAGCAATTTTGTAAATTTACACTTCTTTAGCTTTACTGATATGGGTGATTTTAGAACTTGAATGTGTAAATTTGACATATTTTTCTATTATACAATTATCAATGCAGATGCTCTTAGACACGATGAATTTGGATTTCATAATAGAACGTAAAAGAATGGTATTAGATTATTGTAACAATATATGCACCCAATAAATGGAAGTTGTTGAGATACATGAATAAAAAAAACTTTAGATAAATTATACCAAAGTTAAAAAAAAAAAAAAAAATTATAGTAAATTTGAAGTTTTATAAAATGACACTCCCACCAAATATTTTAATAATTTATACTTATTTATATATTATATAAATATAACAAATAAGTTCATGTTGTCTCGCAACTTCTTTAACATAGTATTCCTTTTTGAAAAAAAAAATTCTTAACTAAATTATGAATAAAATGACACCTCCCTCTTGAGCTTGAAGTTTGTGGACAAATGTCACTTCTCTTGTAAATGACTAAGAAATTTATTTATTTATTATTTTTTTAATGAATGAATAAGAATCTTTTAAGAATGGACTATTCCATTCCATCCATTGGCACTTGAGGACATGAATTATCTATTGCATTACCTTAAGAGATGAGTGTTATTTCTTGAAAAGTTTAAGAGGTGCTATTGGAGGAAACCTTATCAGAGCAATTTTTATGTTTTGGTTAGTGTCTATATTTTCACCTAAATTCATTTTAGTCTTCTAACTTTGCTTTTGTTCATTTCAGTCTATTAAGTTTTAAGTTTCTTCAATTAAAGTCTCTCTGTCAACTTCCATTAAATTTATTTTTAAAATAATTTTGGAAATTTTTTTTTCTATCATTAATTAGATTTTGTTTAATTTAAAATTTTTGAAGGAAAAAAAAATAAAAACTTAAGAGTTAATGAAGAAGTCTTAATTGAATAGACTTAAAACTTAGAAGATTGAAAAAAAAAAAAGTTAAAAAACTGAGATAAATTTTGATAAACATATAAATTTTGCATTTTAGCCTATTTATTATTGTCTTAATTTTGTTCAGGTTGATCCTATTGCTGCGATTTGAAAGCAGTGGAGACTAGAGAGGGTTCTATTTTTTGCTGATAAGCGCGTGGATGGTTAAAAGTCATTCTATTTTTTATTATTATTATTTTTTGATAGTTAATTGAATGTTTAGTATGAAAGCAAGCAAGAAGTGAGTAAGCAAATTAGATTATTTAATTAAGTAAAAAAGATACATCTGGAGGAAACGTGAGTGGCCCAGATTCAAAACAAGTTGGTGTGTCTTACAGACTAGTATGCATATGTGCTTACGCGCTCAATACTACTTCAAAGTGTAACTATATATAACCTTCCTATTTTCACACCCATCAGTAGATTAAGCATTAATTCTTGGGGTTCTAGATGCCTCTGTACCTAGCTAGCTCAAAACAAACGTTCTTTATGTGTCAATAGTTTCCAAGTAGATAGATGTATCTATCCAAATTATCAAAGAATATTCAATAGTGATTAATAATGAAATGAGCTTCATGTGTATGTTACTTTGAATGCATGAATTCCACTGCACTTCCGTATGGAATCATGTGTCAAAGCGTACGGTTTATCCAATAAGAGAAACATCTCATGATATTGGACTTTTTTGAGGATGTTAACTTTGAATTTTAAAATATTTCTACTTGGAGAAGGGGCTAATGGTTGGTTTTTCATTTTTTTTTAACTAGAAAGAATAAGCAGACACTAATGAAATGAGCTTCTTGTGTATGGAATCTTGTGTCATAGCGTACGGTTTATCCAATTAGAGAAACATCTCGTGCAATTGGACTTTTTAAGGGATGTTAACTTTGAATTTTAATATTTCTACTTGGAGAAGGGGCTATTTGGTTGATTTTTCATTTTTTTTTTTAAACTAGAAAGAATAAGCGGGCACAAGGAAATTTCTTAAGTACTTTCTGCTATAATACATGGCCAATCACTGGTCAAGATGTCACTATTATGAAAGGGAAAGTTCTTATGACTTTCGAGTTACTTGCTTTGTTAGTTTTCTCTCAAAAGAAAACAAAGATAAAACTTTAAAAAGACCATTATTTGTAAAATTTATTTAAATATTTTTATTTGTCAATAGTAGATTAAAAAATAAAATAGGATGATTAAATCTAAATTATCCTAAGTTAGGAGTACATGACTATAACACATAAAATATGAGTCACTAATTTTAACCCCCCTCGTTTCCCTTCCTTTTAAGATCAAAACTTGCTTTTATTATTTTACACGTGCATGTTTAGAGGCTTTTTTTTAAATAAAAAAAAAATAATGTATTTGAGTTGTAACCATAAACAATTATAGTTTAACGCTCTGTTTGTTTCATTGTAAAATATTTTATGGAAAACATTTGCATCATTTTATCATGTTTGTTTTATTGTAAAAATCTGGTCAAACTTGAAATCTTTTCCATTCATCATGAAGTTCTTTGTGTTGTAAAACGCTTTACTTCAAAAAACTAGGCAAACTATTTTACAAAAATACACAGTGGCTTTTCCTCTTCTCCCCTCTCCTGGCGTCTAGTGGCTAAGTCGTTAGTTTGTCGCACTAGTAGTCTGCCAGCTCCAGTGGTTGAGCTATTGGTTTTGGTAGTTTGTGTTTGAAAATTTTAACATATCCCCCACCAAACATCTAGAAATATTTTCAAATAATTGAAAACATTGTTCCACAAAATAAACGAAGTGTAAGTGCAAAATATGTGTTCTAATTTTATGGAATTTGAATTTTAAATTTATCAATTTATCTTTATAGCCTTATTTTTTTCTAATTGTTAAATCGTTTTCAATTAATTAATAAAATTATTTTTGAAAGAATAGAAAAATGGGAACTAAATAATTTAAATAAAAACCTACCTTAAAAATATATATTTTAATGGTTTTTGAAAAAATTCTTCAATTATAAAACATGAAGAAATGTAGCAATGGAAAGGAGAACTCTGCCAATCCATATCTACCGCTAGACAAATGAGTGGCAGATAAGCAAAGTAGAAAAAAGGATGCTCACAAGTGCAGCGCGAAATTCTATATTATATTTGCCCCACCTTTTTTGATTACCACCTTCTCTTGGGATAGGATGGGAGCTCGCCACCCTAGAAAATAATATACTCTTGCTTATGAATGGCATATATACAACCTATAATAAGTCAAGGATATATGGGGGCTCGCCACCCATGTGTACCTAATATGTGCGCTTGGTGAGTAGGAGGGATTTTCAGAATTATTACATCTACGAGTTCAAAAGTTACATTATTCGAGTTGCGCGCTTTATAAAAATGTTATATCACACGATGCGAATAGCCCTAATTCACCTAGAAGTACCCCACACCATGAGTTCTGCTAGTTCAAGTAGGTTGAGTCAATGATCATATGCATGAAACCCTTTTTTGTTCATTAAAAAAAAAGTTATAGTTTGTCTATTTGTGTATTATATTATGTCTATTATGTTGTTATGAGCAATATCCATGTAATCAGTGTATATTTATTAATCTATGTCTGGTTTTATGAAAAAATAACGGTCTTGAGCGTTATAGCTTAATTGTTTGGCATTTTTTAATATTTTCAACAAAGATGTTCATGGTTCAAATCCCTCCACTCTTATTGTAACTATTGAAAAAAAAAATTAATGTTCTT
The DNA here is from genome assembly GCF_001633185.2 of Quercus lobata. NCBI lineage: Eukaryota > Viridiplantae > Streptophyta > Magnoliopsida > Fagales > Fagaceae > Quercus > Quercus lobata. The sequence continues at coordinate 33,196,130 of NC_044904.1, forward strand.
TTAATAAAATATTTTTGCCCCTATTTATAAAAAGGAAAAAGAAAAAAGAAATGGATATTTATTATTAATAAAAAAAAAAGGTAAAGAAAGAACGAGGTGGTATATGGTGTTTCCAGTACATGCATCCTCTCTTTCACATGAGAGTAGTCCCAACAAGTATAGAGTCCACTCTCATATGAGAGAGAAGATGCATGCATCGAAAATACTATGTATATTCCCGAAAAGAACACCATCTAAGAGCATCTCCAACAGCACTAGGCATATCTAAAATTTGGAGAAAAAAACCACTATTCACGCCCAAAACGAAGTCCAGCAGCCTCTCTATCTCTATTTTTTTTTTTAGATTTGCTACAGTGACTCTCCAGGTCTGGAGAGCACTGTAGCAATCACTGTAGCGTTTGCAAAAAATATTTCTCATTAAACTAATACCGGTTGAATTAAAAAAATAGTATTTTTCTCTTTCCTTCATTTCTCTTTCTTCTTCACTCCGTCTCTCTCTTGCTTCTCTTTAGAAAAAAGCTCTCTCTTTGCTTCTCATCAGAAAACGACGGTGAAGCATAAAATCGACGAAGCTCTCTCTCACAAAACGATCTGCCCAGATATTTTGAAGCCCAAATCGTGGCTCAACCACCAGTGAGGAAGAACGAAAATCTGAGAACATCGGTCAACAATGGAAATCTGAGAATATCGGTCAACAACGGAAATCGGTACCCAAAATTTGATTTCATGGTTTTTTTTTAATAATGTTTGAATTTATTGGTGGTTTTGCATGATTTGCTATTGCTACTGTCTGGATTTAGTTTTGGATTTATGGGTTTTTTCTATGTATCTCTAATTTGTGTTTTTCTTTTCACTCTGTTTCTTGATCTCATCTATAGCTATTTAATCAATCTTATTTAGAGTCAATAAGCTAATCTGATTCCTTTTAGTTTCTTATTTTTTAATAAATTTTTTGGCTTCATCTCTATTTTTGCATGCCAACTGTTCGACTTAAGGCCTTCCCTGATACAGAGCTTAATCCCTTTCTTTCTTCCTTCCTTCTTCTTGTTCTTTTATTTTTTTTCAATGCATTTTGATTCATGTGTTACAGTAATATGATTGAAATCTTGCTCTGAGGAAAACAGAGAAGGCAGGGGGAACTTGGGAAATTTTTTCTTAGACAGTAGTTGTTGAATATATACATATATATATAGACACACACCAACAGAGAGGTTTCTAAGAGAAGCAATGGACGGGAATAAGAAAACGGCATCATCTTCTTCCTTGACTTCTGAACTTTTTAGGTCCAATTAAAGAATCTTCTTTGTCATCTGGGATTTTTGGGTCTATCTTTGTGCCTTCAACCAAAGTATTGGTTTTAATCTCAGTTCAATTCTGTTGTTTTGAGCTAATGTTTAGAATCTATAAATATGTGATGTATTTTCTTTGATTGTTTCGATTTGATTTTCATTGATTTGATTTTTTTATGTTCGTCTGTTTTTTGCATTTTATGGTATTGGTACCAATTTTGTTTTTACAGTGGGCGCCTTCTACAGTTTGTCTATCTCTCTCTCTAAAACTTTCTCTCTCCATCTCAATTGAACTGATTCATACTCCCTTGTCATCTCCAATTGAATTGATTCATCTCAAAGTTTAGGGAGTGTGTGAGCTTTTTTTCCATGTTCTGTTATATGTCTTTATCATACTTTATGTTTCGGAACCTAAAAGATTGGAGATTGGATATAATTTTCAGTTGCAAGGGTAATACAATAGATTGCAAAGAGATGAAGTGGTAATTCCACAGTGCAAGCATCCTATATAATCGTGGTAATTCCACATTGCTAATAAGAGGGTATTGAGTTACAATTGGAGGGTAATAAGGTAGCTTTTAGGGATGAAAAATGCTCATAATATTGCCTTTATTTTTGCATTTGTTGCTGCACTAGTTTTATCTGCTAAAGGCAGTCTTGACATACATGCTTATTAATAATGTCATGTGATGGAATAAGTTGTAATAAGTAATTAGTGTTAACTATCAACTAAATGCATATGGAAGAGAGCTTGCTATGTTTATTCATTAGCATTATGTGTTTTTATTTTTTGTTTTTGTTACTAGGGATGGATTCGGGTATTCCAAGAGGCACATCATTCACTGATCTTATAGAAGATAGCTTTAATGATTATATGTCTGGATCTTCACATATTAGTGATGAAGACAGTGTTCCACAAGCCCAAACATTCAGCCAAATGTCTCCACCCCAAGTTGAATCCACAACCAAGAAATCACAACGTGGCATCAACTTCTCTATAGAAGAAGACATCCTTCTTGTGTCTGCCTTTCTTAATGTCAACCAAGATGTAGTGAAAAGTAATAACCAAAAACGCGAAACATATTGGACGAGAATTTGGGAGTACTACCACAAGTGGAAGACCTTCACTTCTGAGCGTACGGTAGGTTCTCTTATGAACCGATGGTCAACGATTCAACTTTCCACCAATAAGTTTTGTGGGTTTTTGTCACAAATTGAATCGAAGAATGAAAGTGGTAAGACTAAAGAAGACAAGGTAAATCTTATAAAGAAATTTGTGTAAATTTGCTAATTTATTCCAATTGTTTCAAGATAGTAACTATAATCTATTTGTTAATTGTTCAGCTTGTTGCAGCAAGAAACCTTTATAATGCAATCTAGGGCACCAAATTTCAGTATGAGCATTGTTGGAATTTGTTAAAGCACTCACCAAAATGGCTGGTTATTGTTAACAATCAACAACCAAAAAAAATGAAAAAAAGGAGATTTGAGCCATCTTCACCTTCTAATCTGGAGTTTGAACATTTAGAGGATGATGATGCACTACAAGTTCCGATTGTAAACTTGGAGAGACCACTAGGGGTGAAAGCTGAAAAAGAAAGATTGAAGAAACAAAAATGCAAAGAAGGTACGACTTCTCACATAGAAGATGTATTGAATGTTATGATGGAAGAAAAAAGAAAAATGAATGAGATGAAAATGGCTTGTATTGAGAAAGGACGTCTTGCAGACCATGAGCAGGAGATGGCTCGAATTCTTCTTGAGGATAAAAAACTTGAAACGGAAAAAATGAAAATAGAATTGGCTATGAAAAATTTGAAAGAGGCAAATGTAATGGAAAAAATGAGATTGGATAGATTGAAGGAGGACAATGAAATGGAGAAAATTAGAATGAAACAAGTGAAGGAGGAAATAGAGATTATGATGATGGATGTAAGTACGCTGTCTTCAATGCAGCAAGAATATATTCATCAGCGCCAAATGGAGATCCTTGAAAAACGAAGGTCTAGTCATTAGACTATTATTTTCATCAATGCTCTTGTTTTGTATGATTAAGAGAGCGCTTAAAACTTTTTTTTGTTACAATATGATTCTACTGACTAAGGATACATGTTGGGTCACTCACTTTTTTTTGTTGCAATGTGATCCTACTGTACTATATACATGTATCCAAGATGATGTTCAACTTTACAGCTAATTTTCATTAGCTTTTAAAATGTAAAGCTTCTTTTGTATCAGTAGCTTGCTACAATGAAACAGGCAGGTTTAGTATTTAGTGTTAACTATGAAATGTCAAACTTTTTTTGTATTGATGTTTTTATTCTTTAATGTAGTACTGGTGAGATTCATATATGCTTCCCATGACTAGCCCCTATTGGTATCATCGCTTATTTTCTGGTTGTTGACAGGAGGAGTGGGGTTAATTTAATACATAATGTTCTTTACAATTGTGTGTTAGTTCTAGATTTTATTCTTAAAGCTCAGTTCTAGATTTTATTCTTAAGCTGAAACAATATTGCTTTAGCCAACAAATAAGTGACTATGCGATCTTCATGAATACTTCTAACTGTAGCTTGATCTTCATGAGTATATGTCTTGTACAAGTACTTTAAAAATTCTATGTAATTTGAAATTTATCAAAACTATGTAAATCTTAAAATTTATCAAGTTTTTTGAAACATATGACTATTGAGAAATATTACCATTTGAAAAATATGACCCTTAAAAAAAAGCCTATATAATTGTTGAAAATTTTGAAAAAGTTTTGAAAATGTTACCGTTGGGAAGTTTAAAAATATAGCTGTTAGAAATTTGAAAAATATAGTTATTGGGGAAGAATAAAAAAATAATAAAGAAAGATTAAAGAAATAATAAAGAAAGAATGAAGAAATAATATTTAAATGAGATAGAGAAAGAATAGAGAGTCTGTTGGAAAGTGTATTTTAAAAAGTGGGTAGCTAAAAGCTAAATGTCACTGTTCATTCTCCAAACATGCAAAAATTAAGCAAAAATTTGGAGAGGCTGCTGGAGATGCTCTAAAATGGCTAATGGTTAATGCCCAAGTACCACATAAAATAATAGTTTTCCTCCGTAGACTGACTTTTGTGCTGGCTTATCACGACCAAAAGACTAATAATTACACCGTTTTGGACCGGGAAAGCTCTTGTGACTTTCGAGTTACTTGCATAGTTAGTTAGGCAATCATATAAACTTGGATTTGAAGTTTTTTGTTTAAAGGCCAAATCATATATTTTTATGTAATCATATAAAATTGGATTTGAATTTTTTTGTTTTTGTTTTTTTGTTTAAAGGCCAAATCATATATTTTAATGTATATGTAAGAATCTCTTTACTCAATATAAAATATAGAGCTGAAAAGCATGAAAGAGATGGAACAAATACAAATCAAAACTCACTTGTCTGCCGTCAACAACTGTTTGTTGGAAGGCTTCTCTTTACCATTTGCTCTTATTTGGCGAACTTTTTTCTAAAAAAGAAAAATTTTCTGAGAACACGAGCATTGCATGACTCTCATAGAATACTCCTAGTTTCTTCCGTACCATGACTTTTACACAGTTTTGAACTCCCCACAAAATACGGCCAAGACAAGAATATTAAAACTTCGGATAACTTTTTACAATTCTGGATAATAATTCAAAATTTCAAATGATTCTAGAAGTCTACCTTCGATATATTTTATATGAATACATTTCAAATATATACATACACAATGACAGGATAAATCTCGCCTTAATTTTATCTTGACAGAAAACTTTTTTTTTTTTTTTTGAGGGGGCTGTACTTTTTATTGCCATAATAATTTTATTATCAAGGCCTTGACTTATAGGTTGTATTTATGGGCTGTACTTTTTTTTTTTTTCAATAATGTAAATGGGCTGTACACTATGTAAATAGAAATATTTACTACCAGGTTAATTGTATTCAGGCTACAATCATGGTAAAGACGGTTGTTTTCAGTCATGTTAAGTAAACATGGCAAAAGGGGTCAAAATTTTATGATCTGACTGACTCGACCCTAAAATACTTGACCCAAACCTGATTTTTTTTACTCGAAGTAAAAACAGGTTGATTTGTGACTCGACTGTATTTTTTGCAGGTCAACCCGACCCGACCCGAACTCAAACCATTTAAAAAAAAAAATTGGGTAAAAAAATAAAATAAAATAAAGACAATATCGGTTTAATTGTTTGTTGTGAGTTTTAAGGAAACAATTGAGACTTTACATAACTGCATGCAAATAAATTGAAAGATAAATGATTGAATATTTTGTAATGGGTAAAGATTTTTAAATATTAAATAGCAAAGTACATGTCAAGATAATTTGGTTACAATAGAGTTAAAAACATAGATTTAAAATTGTAAATATGTGTGAAAAACATTCACAAGTGTGAAAATAATAAAGCCAAAGTATCAAATTAGTATAAATTATGAATGCTTAGATCTATTTTTTAACAAATTATTTCCAAAATAAACGGTTTTTCAAAATAAATTATGATATTTCCTAAAGTGTGTGTTGCTTAACAATGATATGTTATTCATAAAAGAGACCATGTATAAATAAGTAAACAGTCAAACTTTAAGGTATATCTCAAATTGAAATAGAGTTTCAACCACAATTGATAATAGATTATAAAATTAATTTTCAAGATTGTAAATTTCTTATATGTTTTTATTCTTTGTCAAATGAGTTATCCAATAAGTTATTTGTAATTTTGTTTTATATTTTGGGATGTTGATATTGTGTAGAAATAAAACTTGTGTATTTGTTTTACTTATCTTTGTGTTATTTTGTTTTAGATAGCAATGTTAAGATTTGTATAATTTTAAAATTATTGAATAAGTATTAATAAATTTAACTGAGTTTATTCTTGATAAGCGCAGTAAATTCAAAGTTTACATCAAGTAATTTGTTGCATGACGGCAAATACATGTTGTTTTCTTTATAAAAAAAATTCATATGAAAAATACGAGTCGACCCGACTAAACCCGCAACCTGATTGACCTAAACCCGTTTTTAACTCGCTTAAAATGACTCATTTTGACCTGTAACCCGTTTAACCTGCAACCCGATTGACCCGACCCACTCGTTTTGCCATGTCTATTGTTAAGTAAGTAACAAAAAGATTATTAAACAAAAGTAAGTAACAAAAAGATTTAAGTAAATGAAACTCATTAATGTAAACCTAAAATTTGAAGAACTCATAAATAGGTCTGTAAATGAACCACGTTAATTATTCAAATTTTAGAATTGTTCATTTAAATTTATTTCAAACATGAGTTGAGAACAAGTTCATCAACAAATTATATTATATGTTCAAATTTGTTTTATTTTCTTATCAAACAAGTTTAAGGTTGGTTGTGGGTTCCAGTTAACTTAACTAGTAAAATATCTGATGGTTGAATAAGATATCTGAGATTCAATCCTCGCCTACACCAAAAATAGATCGGTGTCTTAGTCTAATGATAAAGAACTATCATCAGAAGCACACATTATTCCCAAGTCACTTGATTAACTTGGTTCAAACACCATCTCTCCATTACCCACTATATATTTTTTTTGCTAAGAGCCTACTATCTATCTTATCTATATAAAAAAAGTTATTTTAATTATTAACTTTTTCTTTCCATATATAGTAATTAATATGACAAATAAAATTTTTATCCATTCACAAATCTATACTAATAATTAAAAAATAAGTTATAGTTGAAATTATATTGTTTAAGTTCAGTAGATAAAATGATTTTCTCTTGTAAACTTATAAAAATTTCATTTACCAGCTTTGTATAGTTAAAAACTATATTTAATCTTTTAATATAAATGGACTATTTATATTATCAATAAATTAAAAATAAAAATTTAATATCTTATGAACTTGTCTACAAAGTTACACAATCCAATATCAAATCAAAATGTTTATATTTTTATACATCAATACATTCAAATATATAATACTTAAATCAAGTGTTGTATTGGTGAGCTTGTTCACAAAAACATTATTTTGTTTGAGCTTAACTCATTTATATTAGTTGAGCTTAAATTTGGGGCTTAAGCTTGGTTCCTTTTGTAAGAACATAAACAATTTTTTTCCCCGAGTTGGGTTTGAACTTTGAATGTTTATAATAAGCTTAGTTTATTTATGGTCTTACTCAAAAATATATTTTTAATGACTATACTAAAATACACATAAAGCTGATTGCAAGAAGGACATGACTTCAATCCTTCATTCTTGATTTGAATGTATACATAGGGAGGGAAAGGATAAAAAATGATGATGCCAAAATCTTTAATAAGTCAATCGTCTAAGTGTCCATTTGACATGATTAATTTTGACAACTTATTTTACTATTTAACTTATTTTTGCTACTATTCATGGGTCCCACTATACTTTTTGGTACTATTTATGAATTCCATTATACTATTTTAGTTAACTTTTACTTTTATTTACAGTACTTTCAGCAAAAGTTTTTAATTTCAGTAAAATAAACGGATTCCAAATAGACCCTAAATCTTGAGATGTGCAAAAAAGAGAAAAGCTATTGAAGTGACCACCATGGTGTTTCCAGATATGGGAGCCTTGGATACTTAAGTTAGCATCTATGTATTTTTCTTTGAAGAAGTGCTGGTCCACAATATTTTCATAATACTTTCACAACAAATTCTAGGTGACAAATTGTTATGGGTTTTTAATTTAAATCTATCATTGAAATTACTTTCTTGTCCACCAGTAACAGCCTGTAACAACTTGACACATGATTTGATGTGAAAATGTTGTGGACATAAAATTTCTTTTTTTCTTATGGGTTTGGCTTACCTTCAATACTTTTTGAACTGGAAGCTCCTTTTGTTTTAATGAGAGATTGTCGTATCACCCATTAACTAAATAAAATGTGGAGATTAAAACTCACTATCACTTGTCATTGTATATTTAAAACAAAAAGACATATCCAATTAAAAAAGAGAGGTGCTATGTCCATAATATTTTTACAATATTTTTACAACAAATCATAGGTGGTTAGTTGTTACTAGTTCAAATTTAAACCTAACACTTATATTACTTTTTTACCTCAACAATAACCACCAGTAATAACCTGCCACATATGATTTGTTATAAAAATGTTGTGGACATATCATTTCTGATTAAAAAAATACTGGAAGTAAACTAAACCCTTTTCTTATTGAAGTAAACTAAACCCTTTTCTTATTGAGGTTTCTTTTTTAATCATGCCTTTTTGTTGTCATCCTTTCTCAAGGTATAGGAGTAGTGGTGTAAATAATTCCCTTGATTGGAGCCATTATCTTCATTATGGCCATAATGGCCCATGATGAGGGGAATAATGGCCTCCGTTATGGGTTCAATAATAATTTCCTTAATTGTGAATGAGATTTTAGGCAATAAATTACTCCTAATTATTGGAGTTTCTTGGATTTTCTCATACCTATAAAAAGAAAAACCTCACATTAAAAAAAAAAAAAAAAAAAAAAAAAACTCTCACATATAGTTTTTGCTCATGATATTCAATACCATCTTTTAGAAATTTAGAAATGATTTATGTCGTTTTATATCAGTCAAAATTGTTAAATTATGATTCAAAAAGCAATAAAAATTCTTTTGGATTGAAGTATTCAAAGAAAATGATTAGGATTTGGGTGGTAGAAAATTAGAAATGGTTTGTAGAGTTTAAATGAGTGTGTGTGTATATATTTATATATATTAATAACAATTGGATTTTTAGCTTTATTAATATGTGTATTTGAAATGACAATAATATAAGTGTTTTTCTTTTGACAAAATCCTCAATTCTCAAATCTATAATTATGTTATTAAAATTCATATAATTTTTTTTTTATATTAGTAATTGTATTCAAATATATGGAGTTTAAATCCTCAAATAAGTTATCACTCTATAAGTATAAGTGTTTATAAGTTGTGGGGAGTAAAGACCGGAGTTCAAGTCTCCAAAAATAAATTTCACATACATATATACTTAGATTAAATTAGAGAAAAATTTATATCTTATATATTTAAAAAAATCTCAAATAAATTAATTATAAAATGACAATAACATGACGTACATCTGTATAAGTTGTACTGCTACTATACTCATGCTTTTCTAATTTTTTTATTTATCTATTAAGCTCGACCCCACTGATAGAGATGGGAAGAGAAACTAGAAAGTCTAAAAGCTCATGTGTGACGATTTAGCTAATGATGCATCTTTAATCTTTATTTTATGACATCAAGCTTGCATTATAGTAATCACCGACCATCCAACAACCGTAAGGTTAGGTATCAACTTTCACCAATCAATAATCATGGTGGACTATATATATTTCCTCACAAGTCAGTCGTGTGCTGCTTGTGCTAGACAATAATGCACGCATGGCGGCTTGAAACGACAGATTTGATGTTTACACTCTGAAGAGTTGAGAGAGTGTTTGTTGTGTGCAGAAACAGGCTTAAGTTGATATTATTTTAGTCAATTCTTCCCCATGATCTCTGTACGTACCTTAGTCTCAACTCTCAACCCATTTTGTTTCACATTATATATAAAGTCCCGTGTAAACCCTTGAGCACACGGTGATTTTAACAAAAATTGAATCCAATGAAGTCAAATGCGTACCAAGTTTTATATATAGTTTCTCTTTCTCATACGCCACATATGATCCAACCGTGCATTGCAACCGTAAGCAGTGATGCTCGATCAGCTTAATTAAGGCATGCCCCTTCGTGCAAGGTAGTTGACATGGTCTAGTTTCTTACTAAGCACTTCGTTGAACGCAGACATATAGAGATATATTAGTCAATTTAATCACACACCGTACCATGTACTTGCTTGGTTCTAGAATTTATATTTCTGTGGTAACATGCAGAAGTTATGAGAATTCAGACAGGATTGAAATCCCGTATTGTGCAATTGTATTAATATTCGGATTAGAATTTAGAGGTTTAAAAGTTGACTTAATATAAATATAGAGATGCTACATCTACAACATTTTTACAACAAATCATAGGTGGTTAGTTGTTATTGGTTCAAATTTGAAACTAACACTAAGATTACTTTTTTGCCCTAATAATAACAACCAGTAAGTAGTAAGTGTAATTTCATTTTTGAACATGAATGGAAAAAAAAAAATCCTAAATTTTAGGAGTTCTTTTTTTTAATTCAAAATGAAATTTATTATTTGACATTTATGACCCTATTTCTAAATAAATTTACCCATCATTAATGAGAGTATTTTTGAACCACATAAAAATCCAATTGAAAGAGGAGAATTCTCTTATATATAGTATAGATATAGATATCTATATATATATATATAGATATTTTTAGAGGGAGTTTTAACTTATGGCATCCACTTTTGATAATAACTCTTTGTCATCAGACCAAAATATCAATTGATTTTTGGTGTAGGTGGAGATTGAACCCCAGATATCTTATGCAACTATCAGAGACTTTACCAGTTGAGCTAATTGGAAATCATAATTGCATAAGATCTAAATTTGAAAATCTTGACTGACCCAAAAATTGAGGGTAAATTTTAAAATTCATTATAGTGATTATTCTAATTTCTATGTTGGAACTAAATATTATATATATATATATATATATATCTTCTATACTATTAATAATAACAGGATTCCATGTTTGGTTTTCAACTTTTTGTGTATTAAAATACTCTTACACAAATTCTTAAACTCTCTTAAATATCTCTATCATTTAATTAAATAATTTTAAATTAAAAAAAAACAAACTAATTAAAAGAGTAATTTAGTTTTCCTAAATTTTAGATTTTTTCCTTTATCTTCTTCATTCAAACTAAAACTTAGTAACAACCATCCATGCTAGCTTAGCAAGGAGGGTATTGTTTAGCTAGCATGGATGGTTGCTACTAAGAGAGATAGCCATGTATTCAAGATTTTTAAAAAAATATTCAATTTGATCTCTAAGCACAAACAACACTTACATCATTTGAAAGTTACTAGTCCCAAACTTCTTATTTCACTAAAATCCATGGTTTAAAAATACTACTGTGACTTTTTGCCCAAAAACACTAAACCAAATTTCAAAAGTAATTTTGTATTCTACTCTAAAAAAATCAAATATATATATATATATATATATATATATATATATTTTGTGGTATTAATCACCATTCCTTTATTTGAAAAATATGTGAAATGGTTTTGTTTTATGAGAGGGTATAAATAAAGGCTTTTACATCATCTGTTATTAAATTTAATCTTTTTATTAAGGAGGAAAGCGGTGAAAACGACACCATTTGAACACCCGAAATCACAGCTTTTCCGTGGAGACTCGAATTAACATATACAGTATCAGTGACACACTGACACTGTCGAGTCGTGTTTTTACTTTTTAGAAGAGGCGGAAACGGTGACCGCCACGCCAGGGCAGCTAAAGTGACAGCATTCCCCCAAAATGAGGGGCAAATCGTCACCGTCGACGCTGACTCCACTGCAAATGCTGAGCCCACCCGAACCGAAATCAGATTCTGCCAAAAGGGAATTGCAGATTGTCTCCACGTCACCCTTCAGACTTCCCGATGATTGGTTCGTTGAGTTTAAGACCCGTCGCAATAACACCGCCTCCCCTGGCCGTGTCGACAAGGTACTCTCTCTCTCTCTCTCTCTCTCACATTTATTTATTTTTTATTAATATAGGGTTTATTTAGCTTTGTGCTTGTTGGAATTGCTTGCAATTGTTAAGGTATGATTAACATGCATATTGATTGAGTGTATTTGGGATATTTTAGTTAAGTGCAATTGTATGATGTTTTCAAGTTCGAATTTTACTTAACTTATTTCAATTCTTAAAATATTTATACAGTTAATTGAAAACAATTAACAATGTACAATAATATAATAGTACATAACCATGATAGTTATATCAAATGATGTATATTGTTCAATCAAGATACATCTAAAAATCGGAGACCAGAAGGCACAAGAGTAGTAAATTAGTCTTGTTTGTGTCTTTTGACATGTAATTTCAAAAATTGTTTATGAAATACACCACCTGAAGAATAGTGGTTGTATAGTACATTATGGTCCATGTCATTTCTTTCAAGATCAAGCAATTAATTTTAATGATTTGTATCTTTTTTAGCAATAAAATAAGAAAGTGCGCCTAGGCGTGCTTTGTGCTTCTTCAAAAAGTGTGCTTCATAAAATGAGCTTTTCTTGGCCAAGTGAAGCACTCAAACCTTGGGGCTTTGAGCTTTGAGCATTAAGCAAGCCTAAGCGCTCTTTTAACAACATTGAATAGAAGTTTACCATATATTTGAGTATACCCAAAATTAGTCCATCATAGATATTGGAAAATACCTTTTTTATGTTAAGACTTAAGAGCCCAATTGCTCGTAGATCTTTTTATTTTAAAATTTTAATGAAAGCACAAGAGATATAAATACTGATTGAAAATTGTTGTTGTGTGTGTTATTTGTATATCATCATCAACATCATCATTACAAAAGTACATTATATTTTTGTACATTAGAAAGTGCTTGCATTCAACTTTTGCTAGAACCAATACTTTTTAATTCATTGCCACATCTTTATGATTATTTTTTTTTAAGTGGTACATCGTCCTGATTTCATTTAACATGTTAAATTATTGAGGTATTATAAAATCTAACAGTACTCATCATTAGCTCAACTGGTACTTCTTTCTCTCATAATTATGGGATGGAAGTGAAGTCGTAGGTTCAAGACCCTTTGGGTGCGTGGTAATTGTAACTTTTTTTTTTAATGATAAGTAATTGTAATTTATTAAAATTGGAAAAGCGTATGCAGGAAGAGATTTGAAAAATAGAAAAAAAGGAAAGCTAAAAATTAGTGATACAAGTGCAAAGTGTCTAAAAACTCCATCAGAGAAAAGGTTGAGATGGTGGAAGAGTGTATCGCCCATTTGAAGAGAGTTAGTAAGCATAACTTACCAATAATAAAAATCTAACATACTTCTGATATTCTAGCTGTTATTTTCTTTCAAAACAACTTTTAAGACCCATATTGTTTGAACAAGGCATCCGCTGTGATGACAGTTCTTCTGCCATATATCATATGGTGTTATTTTCTAGCTGTCTGCAATGATATAGAACCTGCAGATATCATGACAACCTAAATCTGCATGTATTTTTTTTTCCCTCTCTCTCTCTCTCTCTAAAATGAGATTTTTGCAACTCTGGTCATTGTTATTATCCCCATCCCCTGGCCCATCCCATCCCTTGGGGATAGGAATGTGTCTCTTAATTTTGAAAGTTGAATATTAGGGCTGTTTTCTTTGGAAGTTCTTTAACTAAAATTGATAATGCGTCAGATATTGCGCAGTATTATCATGAGCCTGGGACTGGACGGATGTTTCGTTCTCTGATAGCTGTTAAGAGATATCTAACAGAAGAGAATCAATACACACCTACACCTGAGACAGTGAAAGCAGGAAATGAAAATACTGTGAGTTCTAAAAGTTACTTTACTTAGCAGATATGGATAAACAAGAATTCTGTTAATAAAAGGACCTTAAATTTGGTTGATTTTTTGCTTTGAGGATATTGTGGGTTTTTATTTTTTGAACTTTTGGTTGAAACTTGCTCACTCCAGATAAAAAAATATCACTATTGTAAATGCAGGAAATGTACGTGCTCATCTTTCTGTCCAGGAAAAACAAAACTATATTTGATCATTAGTTTAGCATATAAAGTACATGAAGATGGGGCTTTACTTCTTTTGTTTCTGGTAAAATGCTCTTAAGTATATTACAAGCCAAGGGAATTGTTGGTGAAAAAAGATTGTTTTTTTGATAATTATATGACTTACACACCCATACAAGATTGGAAATTTGAATTCATGCTTCACCCCTTTCTTAGGGAGGGAGAGGAGATGCCTCCTACTTTTTCTTAAATCCGTAACCCACTCTTGTGCTATACTAATTACTAAATTTTACTTGAGCTATTTAGTGTAGTGGTGTAGGCACAGAATTTGTTTGAAAGGGCAGGATGGCTTGAGGGGTCTATCATGATCATAAACAATAATAAACTTGTGACTCACCATAGAATGAGTTTCATTCAATACATCTAATATGTTGATATGTAACCTGATTTGATGTTTCTAAGCACTGGACCCATTTTTCCAAAATATAGTCCGAAGCAGCTAACTTTCCCTTTTATCTTGTTTCTTTCTTCTTTTGCCATGGTTTTACCCAATTTAATATGATTATAAAGTAAGTCCGTTCATGTTATGCATTTGAATTTCTACTGTTAAGCTTAATGGCTAGAACTGGGGAGCATAATTGAAGGGCATGAACTCTAAAACAGATTAAAATTGTTCGAACATTAACCAACTGGGTCCCTTTCAATCCCTAGGCACCCATAGCAGTTAGGGTGTGGGAGACTAGCAAGTTCAAACATTCTTTAAGTCAGATAGGTTATTATTATCATTTTGGGGGTTGGGGGGGGGGGGGGGGAAGGATTGGTAAAAACAGAAAGGCTTAAAGTGCCCAAATTATGAAGGTAAATTCCTCAATAATAATGCTGAAGCTGCTGCAGATGCAAATCGTGGTCTGCGCCATCAAGAGCACCTCACACTTTAGGCTGCCTGATGATTGGGTCATTGAAGAAAAGCCCCGTAGCAATGCCAACTATGCTGGTATCATTGACAAGGTACTTTTATGTATGTATTAATGTACACTTATTTATCTATAAGGTAAATGATATGCTTTATGTCTTAGCAAAATGCTTTATATATATATGTTATAATTTTGTTACTACAGAATTCTGGATATGGGTTAATTTTTGGTCACTTCACTTTTCACTGACCTTATATGACCATTTGAGGGGAATTTAGTATTGGCATTGGAAAAACTTTTGTTTGCTTAAAGTGTCTAGTGATGAAAAAATTTGTCAAAATTCACATTTAGTAAAATATATATATATATATAAATATATATATATATATATATATATTGAGTGAAATTGTAGTCATTGTTTATAACAAAGTTTGTATATATACAAACTTTGTCATATAAGAATCCTTTTTTTTTTCTTTTAATACCCTTACCTTAAGTAATACCCTTACCTTAACGGTATTTACTCAATTGCCAATAAATAACACCATTTTTTTTTTATAAAAAAAAAAAAAAAAAAAAAAAAGTGACTATTAAGCCAATTTTCCTTTAGGTAAATTAGGACATTCACATTAATTCGTGCAAAAATTTCTGTATATTTTAGTATAAGAACTTACTTCTTTTTTTTTACACAACCACTTTTCAAAAACACCCATATTAGATTATTTATTCTAAATTATATTCACTAAAAATAATCATTCTTCATTATTTTATTATTATTATCTTCATAAAATGAGAGAGAGAGGAATTTGATAAGACAAATTGTGAGAGTTTTTTTTTTTTTTTAAATGATATACAAAGCTACATTAACTATGTATATATACACGGTTACTATAGCAATTTTGTAAATTTGCACTTCTTTAGCTTGATTGATGTGGGTGATTTTAGAACTTGAATGTGTAAATTTGACATATTTTTCTATCATACAATTATCAATGCAGATGCTCTTAGACACGATGAATTTGGGTTTCATAATGGAACGTAAAAGAATGGTATTAAATTATTGTAACAATATATGCACCCAATAAATGGAAGTTGTTGAGTTACATGAATAAAAAAACTTTAGATAAATTATACCAAAGTTAAAATTAAAAAAAAAAAAGTATAGTAAATTTGAAGTTTTATAAAATGACACTCCCACCAAATATTTCAATAATTTATACTTATTTATATATTATATAAATATAACAAATAAGTTCATGTTGTCTTGCAACTTCTTTAACATAGTATTCCTTTTTGAAAAGAAAAAATTCTTAACTAAATTATGAATAAAATGACACCTTTCTCTTAAGCTTGAAGTTTGTGCACAAATTGTTAGGCTTTGTGGAGCTTAGTTGTGTTTGGTGATTAGGGTCTGTTGTTGTCTTTTTTTTTTAGAGAGAAAAACTATACTGCCACACTCTGTAATTTTTTTCTGATAATAGTGAAATCCCTTTAACTTCGAACGTAAGCAAATTGCCGAGCCATGTAAATATTGTCTTGTGCGTGTGATTTTTATTTTTGCGTGTGTTTTCTCTATTTTTGTTTCTCACAGGTTGGGAATTTCGGGTTAATTCCCTACACAAATGGCACTTCTCTTGTAAATGACTACAAAATTTATTTATTTATTTATTATTTTTTTAATGAATGAATAAGAATCTTTTAAGAATGGACTTTTCCATTCCATCCATTGGCACTTGAGGACATGAATTATCTATTGCATTACCTTAAGAGATGAGTGTTATTTCTTGAAAAGTTTAAGAGGTGCTGTTGGATGAAACCTTATCGGAGCAATTTTTATGTTTTGGTTAGTGTCTATATTTTCACCAGAATACATTTTAGTCTTCTAACTTTGTTTTTGTTCTTTTCAGTCTATTAAGTTTTAAGTTTCTTCAATTAAAGTCTTTTTGTCAACTTCCATTAAATTTATTTTTAAAATAATTTTGGAAACTTTTTTTTCTATCATTAATTAGATTTTGTTTAATTTAAAATTTTTGAAGGAAAAAAAATAAAAATTTAGACAATTAATCGCAACACTTAACGAAAGTTAATGAAGAAGTCTTAATTGAATAGACTTAAAACTTAGAAGATTGAAATGAAAAAATAAAATAAAGTTAAAAAACTGAGATAAATTTTGCATTTTAGCCTATTTATTATTGTCTTAATTTTGTTAAGGTTGATCCTATTGCTGCGATTTGAAAGCGGTGGAGACTGGAGAGGGTTCTACTTTTTGCTGATAAGCGCGTGGATGGTTAAAAGTCATTCTATTTTTTATTATTATTATTTTTTGATAGTTAATTGAATGTTTAGTATGAAAGCAAGCAAGAAGTGAGTAAGCAAATTAGATTATTTAATTAAGTAAAAAAGATACATCTGGAGGAAACGTGAGTGGCCCAGATTCAAAACTAAGTTGGTGTGTCTTACAGACTAGTATGCATATGTGCTTACGCGCTCAATACTAATTCAAAGTGTAACTATATAACCTTCCTATTTTCACACCCATCAGTAGATTAAGCATTAATTCTTGGGGTTCTAGATGCCTCTGTACCTAGCTAGCTCAAAAGTCAAAACAAACGTTCTTTATGTGTCAAAAGTTTCCAAGTAGATAGATGTATCTATCCAAATTATCAAAGAATATTCAATAGTGATTAATAATGAAATGAGCTTCATCTGTATGTTACTTTGAATGCGTGAATTCCACTGCCCTTCCGTATGGAATCTTGTGTCAAAGCGTACGGTTTATCCAAATAGAGAAACATCTCTTGCTATTGGACTTTTTTTTTTTTTTTGAAGTGGAAGAAAATATCATTAAAACCTGAAAGGAATACACAGCAGGGCAGTAGGCCAAATACAACACCACAGAGCAACAAACACAGCAGGCCAACAACAACACAACAGAGGGACAATCACAGCAGGGCATTAAGCCAAATACAACAAGCCATTTTGGACTATCACAGACACAGCAGGGGGGGAAACCCCATACCACAAGCATGAAGATTCACCACACCGCGCCAGCTGAGCAAGCTCATGCGCTACAACATTAAAAGCTCTATTTACATGCTTAAAAGAACAGAACTCAAAGGATTCACGCATGAGCTGAATTCCTTGTAATCTATGGCCTAACTCATTTCCTGTAGAGTTGAGGATGTTAACTTTGAATTTTAATATTTCTACTTGGAGAAGGGGCTATTTGGTTGGCTTTTCTTCTTCTTCTTTATTTTTTTTATTTTTTTATTTTAACTAGAAAGAATAAGCAGACACAAGGAAATTTCTCATGTACTTTCTGCTATAATACATGGCTAATCATTGGTCAAGATGCCACTATTATGAAAGGGAAAGTTCTTATGACTCTCCAAAAAAAAAAAAGATAAAACTTTAAAAAACCATTATTTATAAAATTTATTTTAATATTTTTATTTGTCACTAGTAGATTAAAAAATAAAATAGGATGATTAAATCTAAATTATCCTAAGTTAGGAGTACAACGACTATAACACATAAAATGTGAGTCACTAATTCCAATCTCCTCTCGTTTCCCTTCCTTTCGAGATCAAAACTTACTTTATTACTTTACATGCTCATGTTCAAAGGCTTTTTTGAAATAAAAAATATAATGTATTATTTGAGTTGTAACCATAAACAATTATAGTTTAACGCTTTGTTTGTTTTATTGTAAAATATTTTATGGAAAACATTTACAGCATTTTATCATGTTTGATTCATTGTAAAATTTGGTCAAAATTGAAATCTTTTCCATTGATCGTAAATTTCTTTGTGTTGTAAAACGCTTTACTTCAAAAAACTTGGCAAAATATTTTACAAAAACGCATAGTGACTTCTCCTCTCCCCCCACTCCCGCCATCTAGTGGTTGGGTCATTGGTTTGGCGCACTGGCAGTCCGCCAACCCCGGTGGTTGAGCTGTTGGTTTTAGTGGTTTGTGTTTGAAAATTTTAACATATCCCCCACCAAACATCTAGAAATATTTTCAAAAAATTGAAAGCATTGTTGCACAAAATAAACGAAGTGTAAGTGTAAAATATGTTTTCTAATTTTATGGATTTTGAATTTTAAATTTATCAATTTATCTTTATAGCCTTATTTTGTCTAATTGTTAAATCATTTTCAATTAGATAATAAAATTATTTTTAAAAGTATAGAAAAATGGGCTCTAAATAATTTAAATACAAACCTACCTTAAAAAATATATACTTTAATGGCTTTTGAAAAAATACTTCAATTATAAAACATGAAGAAATGTAGCAATGCAAAGGAGAACTCTGCCCATCCATATCTACTGCTAGACAAATGGAGTGGCAGATAATCAAAAAAAAAAAAAAAGGATGCTCACAAGTGCAGCGGGAAGTTCTATATTATAATTGCCCCACCTTTTTTTATTACCACCTTCTTTTGGGATACGATGGGAGCTCGCCGCCCTAGAAAATAATATATTTTTGCTTATGAATGATATATATACAACTTATAAGTCAAGGCTGGGAGCTCGCCGCCCATATGTATCCATATGTACTGCGTGGTGTGTTGGTAGGAGTTTCGGACTGTATCACATTTGTAGGTTTAGAAGTTGCATTGTTCAAGCCGTGCGCTTCGTAAAAATATTGTGCCGCGCCGTGGATAGTCCTAATGCACCTAAAAGTGCCCCACGCCATGAGTTCTACTGGTTCAAGTGGATCGGGTCAATGATCACATGCATAGACCTTTTTTTTGTGCATAAAAAAAAAGTTGTAGTTTGTCTATTTGTGTATTATATATGTCTAGTATGTTGTTATGAACAATATCCATGTAATCGGTGTATACTTATCAATCTAAGTCTTGTTTTATGCAAAAATAATGGTCATGAGAGTTGTAGCTTAATTGTTTGGCATTTTTAAATATTTTTAACTAAGATATTCATGGTTCAAATTCTCCTCACTCTCATTGTAACTATTGAAAAAAATGTTAATGTTCTTTTAAGAAAATATTTTTGCCCTTATTTATAAAAAGGAAAAAGGAAAAAAAAATGGATATTTACTTTTAATAAAAATAAATAGAAAAAAGTGTGGAAAGTATACCATCTAAAATGGCTAATGGTTAATGCACAAGTGACATACAAAATAATAGTTTTCCTCCGTATACTGACTTTTGTGCTGGCTTATCACGACCAAAAGACTAATTACACTGTTTTGGATCGGGAAAGCTCTTGTGACTTTCGAGTTACTTGCAAAGTTAGTTAGGCAATCATATAAACTTGGATGTGAAGTTTTTTTGTTTAAAGGCCAAATCATATATTTTTATGTATATATAAGAATCTCTTTAGTCTTTACTCAACTTAAAATATAGAGCTGAGAAGAATGGAAGTGATGGAACTAATACAAATCAAAACACACTTGCCTGCCGTCAACAACTGTTTGTTGGAAGTCTTCTATTTCCCATTTGCTCTTATTTGGCGAACTTTTTTTAAAAAAGAAAAAAATTTCTGAGAACCTGAACATTGCACGACTCTCATAGAATAATACTCCTAGTTTCTTCCGTACCATGACTTTTACATAGTTTTGAACTCCTCACAAAGTACGGCCAAGACAAGAATATTGGGGCCGTTTGGTATGTGTGTCTAAACAACAGTTTTCAATTTTTATGAAAATATGTTTGGATGAAAAAGTATATAGAAATGCGTATAATATTGTTTGAAAACTGAAAACATGTGTTTAAAATTATGTACCAAACAATCTCTCAAAACTTTGGATAGTTTTTTACAATTCTGGATAATAATTCAAATGATTCTAGAAGTCCACCTTCAATATATGAATACATTTCAGATATATACATACACAATGACAGAATAAATCTCGCCTTAATTTTATCTGGACAGAAAACTTAATCATGATTTATGACCATAATAATTTTATTATTATTAAGGCCTTGACTTATAGGTTGTATATATATGGGCTGTACTTTTTTTTTTTATTTAATAATGTACATGATGTAAATAGAAATATTTACTACTGGATTAATTGTATTCAGGCTACAATCATGGTAAAGATTGTCGTTTTTAGTCATGTTAAGTAAGTAACAAAGAGAATATTAAAAAAAAGTAAGTAACAAAAAGATTTGAGTAAATGAAACTCATTAATGTAAACCTAAAATTTGAAGAACTCATAAAAAGTTCTGTAAAGTTGATTATTAAAATTTTAGAATTGTTCATTTAAATTTATTTCGAACATGAGTTGAGATCAAGTTCATCAACAAATTATATTATTTGTTTAAGTTTTTTTTTTAATTAATTAATTTATTTATCAAACAAGCTCAAGGTTGGTTGTGAGTTCCAGTTAACTCAATTAGTAAAATCTCTGATGGTTCAATAAGAGATCTCAGGTTTAATCTCCGTCCACACCAAAAACAGATCGGTGTCTTGGTCTAATGATAAAGAGTTATTATCAAGATCGGTGTCTTGGTTGAAACTCTCACTTAAAATAAATAAATAAATAAATAAATAAAATAAAATATGTTAGGAACCTAGTGATTCCTAATGGGGATGGATAGAAATTGTAGGGGAATTGATGAGAATTGTAGGAAAATTGACTTAATTCAAGATACTCACCCTCCATAAAGAAATTTTAAGAGAGAGAGAGAGAGAGAGAGAGAGAGAGAGAGAGAGAATGCACTAAGCAATGAATATTCTTCAATAATATCTAATGTTGAATTACAATCAAGTATTTATAAGAGACTTGTTCTAATGTCATTGGCCCACATGGCTCAAGATAATTGGCTAGTTAATTCAATATGTGTTCTATGAATTAAGCTATGTGTTAAATGCATTCTCCAAAAAAAAAAAAAAAAGCCATGTGTTAAATGAGCTACATGTGCTCAAGTCCTAACTAACACTTCATAATCTCAACTAACTAGCTAACTACCTAACTAAAGGGATTACACCAATTATTTCATATTACTAGCATTTCCCTCCCCTTGAAAACACCTTGCCCACAAGGTGTTGTTGTGAACTAACACCTTCATGAGGGAAAACCGGCCACTAACCCAATACTCCAAAGTATCTTGAATATTGAACATGCCAACTACTTCCAAGCACCTTTTCACAGCCCATAACTTGAGCAAGTAGATTGCATCATTAACTAAATTAGCAAAAGAGCACAAAGAAATCTTTATGTCGTGACCTTTCTTGCTATCAAATATCAAGTCATTGACCATAAACTTCCAAACAAATGACCACCCATGCAACTCACATGGGTAAGGAGATGATTGTCCACAAACTGCAAATAATGCAATAAATGGATCCAACTGATCACATTTTCAAGAAGCTTATATTAAGGATAGAGAGAATTTCTTGAGAGCGATTCCTATATCTTCACAACCTTTAAGATCCCAACTCACACCCAAGTCTTTATAAAAATTATGATCAGCTCAATTATGGAACCCATCATTTATCCCACCGCAACCACCATGAAAAGAATCATCTAGTTCAAATTCAATTGCATTGCCACCAATGTTAGTGGTTGTTAATTTCATGCCTTCATTCTTGATTACATGAGCAGCCCCATTTATTGAAGTATGAGTTTGGCCACAATCAAACACCATTGGATCACTTGTATTCACACCAACAGCAACAACTTCATGCGTTGTAGATTCTTGGATCATCATCACCTTCTTTATTGGTTCTTTGGACTTAACTTCAAGGGTAGCGTGTACATGGATATCATCATCCACTTTGACACAAATATCAATGTTCTGGCTTGTAACAACAGTAGTAGATTCTTGGAACTTGATTTGTTCTTCGAGTTCCATCGAATCAAGAGATTGTAACTCCTCTTCTATCATGTTCTCAAGATCCTCTTGCAATCTTGAGAGCTCTTCTTTCATGGCCTTTTTAGATTCAACCAAGGCCTTGACCTTTTCTGAAATATTCTTGACATTCTTTGAAACTTTGTTTACCATTTGCTGTATTTCTTTCAAAAGTTTTCTCCCATCACCATTGCTTGTCTCAAGATCGACAGCTTTGATACCACTTGTTAGTGGTTCCTAATGGGGATGGATAGAAATTGTAGGGGAATTGATGGGAATTGTAGGAAAATTGACTTAATTCAAGGTACTCACCCTCCATAGAGAAATATTAAGAGAGAGAGAGAGAGAGAGGGAGAGAGAATGCACTAAGCAATGAGTTTTCTTCAATGATATCTAATGTTGAATTACAATCAAGTATTTATAGTAGACTAGCTCTAATGTCATTGGCCCATATGGCTCAAGATAATTGACTAGTTAATTCAACATATGTTCTATGAATTAAGCCATGTGTTGAATGAGCTACATGTGCTCAAATCCTAACTAACACTTCCTAATCTCAACTAACTAGCTAACTACCTAACTAGAAGGATTACAACAATTATTTCATATTCCTAACATTATGTTATGATCCTAGTGTTCCACATTGGTTAAGTGTAAACCATATATTTATAAGCTCTTGGACACCCTCCCTTTGTAAACCAATTTTCTAGGGTGAGTTCTACCCATGGGTTGTAACATTTGGTATCAGAGCCAACCATCACCTCGATTAATTGAGTATAGCTCATTGAGTATGGGATCAAATGAGTTGCGGCTTTGTGGTCGAATCCTAGAAGGGGCGACCTAAAGGCTGGATTAAAATTACTGATAGTTGAGTGGAGCCACCAAAAAGAGAAAGGGCTACCAATGGGTCAATGTCGCTAGAGTGAGCCGTTGTGGAGGTCGGCTGCGGAGCGTGGTGGTATGTTATGATCTAAGTGTCCCACATTGGTTAAGTGTAAGCTTAACCATGTGTTTATAAGCTCTTGGGCACCCTCCCCTTGTAAGCCGATTTTCAAGGGTGAGTTCTACCCATGAGTTTGTAACAGGCTCGAGGTTGGTTTCTCAAAAAAAAAGAAAAGCTCAAGGTTCTAGTTTGTTCACAAGTTACCTTTTTTTTAGAACATTATTCACAAGTCACTTGATTAACTTGGTTCAAACACCATCTCTCCATTACCCACTATTTATTTTTTTTTGTTGAGAACCTACTATCGATCTTATCTATATAAAAAAGTTACTTTAATTATTAGCTTTTTCTTTCCATATATAGTAATTAATACAAAAAATAAAATTTTAATCCATTCACAAATCTATACTAATAATTAAAAAATAATTTTGAGTTTTATATTGTTTGAGTTAATTAGATAAACATTTACCAGGTTTGTATGGTTAAAAATTATATTTAATCTTTTAATATAAATGGACTATTTATATTATTAGTAAATTACAAATGAAAATTTAATATCTTATGAACTTGTCTACAAAGTTACACAATCCAATATCAAATCATCATGTTTATATTTTTATAAATGTATACATTCAAATATATAATACTTAAATCGAGCCTTGTATTGGTGAGCTTGTTCACAAAGACGTTATTTTGTTTGAGCTTAACTCATTTATATTAGTTGAGCTTAAATTTGGGGCTTAAGCTTGGCTCCTTTTCTAAGAAAATAAACAATTTCTTTCCCCAAGTTGGGTCTAAATGTTTATAATAAGCTTAGTTTATTTACAATCTTACTCAGAAATACATTTTTAATGACTATACTAAAATACGCCTAAAACCAATTGCAAGAAGGAGATGACTTCAATCCTTCATTCTTGATTTGAATGTATACATAGAGGGGAAAGGATAAAAATTGATGATGCCAAAATCTTCAATAATTCACTCATCTAAATCTTTAGATATGCCAAAAAGAGAAAAGCTATTGAAGTGACCACCATGGTGTGCCCCAATAGGGGAGTCTTCGATACTTAAGTTAGCATTTATGTATTTTTCTTTAAAGAAGTGCTACGTCTACAATATTTTCATAATACTTTCACAATAAATCCTAGGTGGTAGATTGTTATAGGTTTTTAATTTGAATCCATCATTGAAATTGTAGGGTCAAGTTTTTCAAGCCAGGCCCAAAATGAATGGGACCTTAGGCCTTGAGCCCGGTACAATGAATTTGTAGAGAATGGGCCAAAGAGCTAGGCATTAGCGTATGAACAACGGTCATCATGGCGCTCTTTACAATCAAATTGAGGCGAACGGATTCATCAGAGAGGACTGGTCCTTGCCACAGTCTGGGAAGCCTTTTTTGATGCTTCTCGTGTGCTGGGGGTCCCCCCCCCCCTTTCTTTGTCTCTCTTTACTCCATTTTTATGGTCATTTCCTTCCTCCTGAATGGGGCCCCCTAGAGTAGGTACTTGTCCCATCAGCCATTTCCTCTAGTGGTTGAGAGTGGTTGTAAGGAAAGAGAAGTATGGTCGTGTCAGGCGCATGGCACTAAATGCGATAATGGCATCCTTTCCTTTAAACACTTTCGTTGTCCTTTCTTGCTTTAGTACTCTTCCTACTCCGTGGGATGATAGAGAGTGTCACTGCTAGTGACAGGCTACTTCTCCCATCCTCGGCTACAATGTGCCAAGGAGGGCTCTCCCCGTGGCCGAGGAAGGGCTTTTTCCCTTGGGCTGGGCCTTTGGCCCAATATAAATATCGACATGGGCCTATTGGTCTTTTACCCCCCCACAGAAATTATTTTCTTGCTCACCAATAACAGCCTATAACAACCTAACACATATGATTTGTTGTAAAAATGTTATAGACGTAACATTTATCTTTTAATTTTCTTATGGAAATAGAACTTTTAGGCTTTTTTTTTTTTCCTACCTATTTGTAGTTACCCTTTCTCAATGTATAGGAGTGGTGGTGTAAACAATTGCCTTGATTGGAGCCATTATCTTCATTATGGCCATAATGGCCCATGATGAGGGGAATAATGGCCTCCATTATGGATTCAATAAGAATTTCCTTAATTGTGAGTTGTGAGTGAGATTTTAGGCAATAAATTACTCCTAATTATAAGAGTTGCTTGGTTTTTCTCATACCTATAAAAAAAAAAAAATAAACCTCACATTTCTTTAAATGAAAAAAAAAAAAAAAAAAACTCTCACATGTTACTTTTGCTCATATATAGAGCCTATGATATTCAGCACTATCTTTTAGAAATTTAGAAATGTTTTATTTCGTTTTATATCAGTCGAAAATTTTAAATTATGATTCAAAAAGCAATAACAATTCTTTTGGATAGAAGTATTCAAAGAAAATGATTAGGATTTGGGTTGTTGAAAATTAGAAATGGTTTGTATAGATTTTGAATGTGTGTGTATATATTAATAACAACTGGGTTTTTAGCTTTATTTTTTTGATACAAGATAGAAATTCTACTCTGCTCTAATCTAAGTGTATACGTGTGTGATACTCCTCCTGGAGACTTGAAACTCGTCCCTTGCCCCCCACACCCCACAAGCATTTATACTTGTGGAGTGACCATCGCACTAAGGAATTTTAGCTTTATTAATAGGCGAAAACCACCTTTTCGTCCCTATATTTTCACGCGATTCCCACTTTGGTCCCTATCTTTTATTTTCACCGCTTTTAGTCCCTATTTAGAAAAACGTCATCCATGTTAGTCCTTTTCGTCAATGCCCTAACGGCAAAGTCCTACGTGACAGACAAAACTATTAAAATAATAATAATAATTTTTATTTTAACATTAAAAAATGCCACGTCGGCATCTAAATTAAAAAAAATAATTTATTAATTTTATTAAATTAATTAAAAACAGAAATAAAAACTAAAAATTATATTAATTGAGATCTAAGTGTGTTTTGAACAAGAATATAAACCTAGATAAAAAAACACAAAATTAAAATCCAAAAATCACAAACCCAGAAACATAAACACAAACCCAACAACAGATCTTCCTTGTCAACCAAACACAAAAGCAACAATCACAAACCCAACAAAGAACACACAAACACAAAGAAAAATGGCACTTGATTATTACCTTTAAGAAAATCGTCTTCTGAGGAGAAATCTTCAATGTCATCGTCAATGGCACGAGGCGACAGCATTTTGGTGGTTAGGGTGGTGGTGGGACCTCGCTTGAGGCGCTTGAGGATCCGAGGCGGTTCAAGCTAGGATTTAGGATTCAAATCCATGACCTCAGGTCCTAAATCTTCATCATGGGGAGCCGGTGTTTGGGTCGGGTGTTTGTCTGGAGCTATTTGGGGCTCTGAATCGAGACCCAGATCGAGTCCTAGGGAGAACGAGGGAGGTTCGTATCCCGCCATGAAAGAAATAGGAAGAAGAGCTCAATTTTGAATTTGGGGGAAATTATTTTGGAAAGCTCAGAAGGAAAAATCTTGTTAAAAAAAAAAAAATCTTGTATGCCCAGCCTTTCGTGAGACCCATTTCTCACTATACGTTTAATAGGTTTGTGTTTGTATTCTTAATGATGTTTGAGTTTGTGTTTGGTTGACAAGAAAAATGAGTTGCTGGGTTTGTGTTTGTTGCTTTTTTGTTTGGTTGACAAGGAAGACCTATTGCTGGGTTTGTGTTTGTGTTTTTGGCTTTGTGATTTTTAAATTTTAATTTTGTGTTCTTAGATCTAGATTTGTGTTCTTGTTGTTCTTGTTCAAGACATACTTAGATCTAAATTAATGTAATTTTTGGTTTTTATTTCTGTTTTTAATTTTTTTATTTAGTTAAAATTAATAAATTAATTTTTTTAATTTAGATGCTGACGTGGCATTTTTTAATTTCAAAATAAATTTTTTATTATTATTTTAATAATTCTGTTTGCCACGTATGACTTTACCATTAGGGCACTGACGGAAAGGACTAAAATGAATGGCGTTTTTCTAAATAGGGACTAAAAGCGGTGAAAATAAAAGATATGGACCAAAGTAGAAATCGCGTGAAAATGTAGGGACTAAAAGGTGATTTTCACCTTATTAATATTAATATGTGTATTTGTGATGACAATAAATTGACAAAATCCTCAGTTCTCAAATTATATAATTATGTTATTAAAATTCATATAAAAAAAATTAATATTAGTAATTGTATTCAAATATATGGAGTTTGAATCCTCAAATAAATTAATTTTGAAATGACAATAACGTGACGTACCTCCAGTAAAAGTTGTACTGCTACTATTTAGTCATGCTTTTCTAATTTTTTTTTAGGGATAATTACACAGTGCCCACCTGTGGTTTACCCCTAATTCTAAGTGCCTACCTGTGGTTCAAATTTTGACACTTTGCCCACCTGTGATTATCACCGTTTATGTGCCGTGTGCCCACATCTCTCCTCACCGTTACTCTAACATAGGAAATAGGTGAAAAGTCACTCCCATCCAGATCAAAACACTCACTTTTCCAAAAACCATTCAGTCACTCTCATCCGGCTTGCTCACCAAAAATCACTCAGTGTCACTCCCAAAAATCACTCAAAAATCACTCACTCACTCCCCCCTCACCTTACTCTAACATAGGAAATAGGTGAAAAGTCACTCCCATCCAGATCAAAACACTCACTTTTCCAAAAACCACTCAGTCACTCTCATCCGGCTTGGTCACCAAAAATCACTCAGTATCACTCCCAAGAATCACTCAAAATCACTCACTCACTCACTCCCATCGTTCATGCAAACCGAACCGAGGAAGACAGCTTCTCCGTTCAGCTGTGGCAGGAAGACTCACTCATGGGTATCGCGCTTCGCTTCACTTGATTGGGATTTGAAAGCTTGAGGTCGTGCATGCAAACCGATTTGAGGAAGATCAAGATTATTGCTTCTGTTCTGTTCAGCCGTTGCAGGTAGATTAGGATTTTGCGTTTTAATCTTTGAAATCTAGGGTTCTAAATTGGGTCTTAAAATGCCGGTGGTGGGTTTTAAAATGCCGGTGAGTGTTAAAATTCCTGTGGGTTTTAAAATTGGGTATTCTTTCTTCCAAATTCGATTCTTGCTTAACCATGGAACTGGTTAAGCAAAAACCCTTTTTTTTTTACAAAGTCGGAGAAATTTCCAGTTGAAACCCAATTTTGTTTTTACAGTTGCTCCTCATTTTTTTATGTTGTAGGCTTTGATGATTGTTCTGTTTAGTATTACCCACCTCTCCCTCACCCGATCATGCTCATGATTGTTCTGTTGTAGGCTTTCTCTCTGCCGTGATTTGTATTGTTTAATTGTTTTTGTGGAATGTTACCAAATTGAAATCAGTTTGATCATTGGTTATTGCTTCTACTAAAATCATCTCTCTGCCGTGATTTGTACTGTTTAATTGTTTTTGTGGAATGTTACCAAATTGAAATCAGTTTGATCATTGGTTACTGCTTCTGTCAATTTGAAATCAGTTTGATTTACTACTTCTGTCACCAAATTGATCATTGGTTCTGATTTTCAGATTAATTAGAATGTTACTGGTTGAGTCTGTTTTGGACAGCATGATATAGTTAGTGTCTAATGGACCAGTGAACTGATTATGAATTTGACCAGTGAACTAATGGACTAGTGAACTAAAAACCCTCTACTCCCTTTAAAAGTTGAATAATGCTCATGATTTTATTGAAATAATTATTCAGTCAATTATGATATAAGCTGGATGGTCATATATGCATTTTTAAAATAAGTCCAACCGCATTCTGAGTTCTCTTGTTTGCTTAATTCTGTTTTGAAATAAGTTTGTGATAATAATGGACCTTGTTTGCTCAAGACTGGTTCTAGGTCTTGGACCAGTGAACTAATGGTGCTGCTCTTATTACTACTCTTATCCATATAGGTATTGAGTCTTTATTAACAATAGAACTAGATGCCTCATTTTTATATGTATGCTTTAAGGCTTTGATCATCTTCATTTATAAGTTTTATCATCTTCATTTATTCTGTTGTGTTTTATATGCAGATGGCTGACTTGGCATTCAATTCTGAGATTCATCATAGTGGGCAGTTTGTGTGGAACCCAAATTTGGTATATTTAGGAGGTAGTACTTTTTTTGTTGATAATGTTGATCTAGATAGACTTAGTTATTTTGAAATACAAGATATTTGTTGTGATGTGGGGGCACTTAGTACAAGTAGATATCATTATCTTATTCCTGGAGGTAATTTGGGTTAAGGCTTATAAATGGAGATGATGATGTTGTTTATATGTGTGAGATTCATGCTGCATGGCCTACAGATAAGGTAACACTATATGTTGAGGGTGGTGAGGAGCTACTTGCAGTTGAACAACCATTTGGTAATGAGGAAGTAGCAAATGATGATGATGTGCATGAGGTGGGTGAGAGTGATGATGATGTGCATGAGGTGCATAAGGGAGGTAATATGGATGCTGAAGGAGGTGGTAGACAAGATATTGATTGGTTAGAGGAAGGGTTTAAGGGGCCAGATTTTGATGATGATGTATTTGGAAATGTAGATGATGGGTCATCTATACATGTAGCCCCACATAGGCCCTCTGAAGGAGATGATGGGCCAACTACCCATGAGGATGTACATGTGTATGCAGCCCCACATAGGACTACTGCAGCTAACAATGACCCACCTCTTGAAGAGGGTGAATGGATTGACCCACCTCTTGAAGATGACATGGAAAGTCTAGTAGGGTTTGATGATGATCAGCTTGCACCAGTTGCAAAAGAACTTGAGTTTAATGTCCAAACTGACATGAGAAAACCAGAGTTAAGGAAAGGAATGAAGTTTCCAAACTCTAAAATATTTAGGGAGGCATTGAGGGAATATGCGATAAAAAAGCCAGTAGATATCAAGTTCAAGCTGAATGAGAAGAAGAAGATATCAGTTTATTGCATCAATGAATGTGGATGGAGGTGTTATGCATCTCAACTACCTGGAGAGTTGACATTCCAAATAAAAACATTCAATCCAGAGTACACTTGCCCTAGATCCTTCAAACACAGCCAAGTGACTTCAAGTTATGTTGTAAAGAAGTTTATGCAGAAGTTTGACAAAAACCCCAATTGGAAAGTGGCTGGTGTTCAACATCATGTAAAGTAAGCACTTGAAATTGACATAAGTTACAGTCAAGTGTATAAGGCAAAAAGGAAAGCTCAATTGAAATTGACATAAGTTACAGTTAAGTGTATAGGGCAAAAAGCAAAGCTACTGACTTGATTACTGGGGATGAACAGCTGCAATATGGGAAACTTAAGGATTATGCAGAGATGATAAGATGAATGATAAAGAAAGTAGGGTTATTTTGCAAACTGAAATGGAAGATGAAAATGCACAGCCCAAATTTAAGAGAATGTATATTAGGTATAATGCACAAAAACTTGGGTTTTTGGGAGGTTGTAGACCAATCATTAGTTTAGATGGGTGCCACTTGAAAGGGAGATTTGGGGGGCAAATACTTTCTGCCATAGCTAGAAATGCAAATGATAATATTTTCCCAGTTGCATTTGCTGTTGTTGAGCAAGAAAACAAAGATTCATGGGTATGGTTTCTGTAGCAGTTTTTAGATGACATTGGGGATCCAGAGCAACTTAATCTGGTCTTCATCAGTGATAGACAAAAGGTATGACCTACAATTGTACTAACATATTTAACCCACATATTTAAAGTTCAATAATACATGCTTCAGTTCATTTCAACATGTTTAACTAACATATTTACTTGATCTGTTTTGTATATGAATTAGGGCCTTATACCTGCAATTGAGATGTTGTTCCTAACTTGTGAGCATAGGTATTGTGTGAAGCATATCTATAATAATTTCAAAGTGGATCGTAAGGGCTTAGAGTTGAAGGATGCACTGTGGAGATGTGCTGGAGCCACAACAATCAGGGAGTTTGAGAGAAGAATGCAGGAAATGAAGGATTTGGATGTCAAGGCATGGGAGTATCTTGCTAACATCAACCCTGCACAATGGTCTAAGTCTTACTTTAGTAGTAGAGTTTTGTGTGATTGTTTAGCTAATAACTTGAGTGAGTCTTTTAATGCCATGATCTTAGAAGTTAGGGATAATCCAATTTTAGCAATGTTGGAGTGGATTAGAGTTAGGCTCATGACCAAACAATACAAAAAGATGAGAGGTATAGCAAAATACACTGGAAAAGTTTGTCCTAATATTCAAGACAAATTAGAGAAGTTAAAACATGAATCTATACCTTTCAGTGCTACTCCAGCAGGCAGCTTCATGTATGAGGTTGACAATGGTCGTGAGAGACATGTGGTTGACTTGGCTAAGAAAGCATGCAGCTATAGGATTTGGGATTTGACAGGACTTCCCTGCAAACATGGGATCTCTGCTATTGTTAAGAACCTGAAGAAAGTGGAGGATTATGTGTATCCTTGTTACTTAAAAGAGACATTTACTGAAACTTACAAAGAGATAATATAGCCAATGCCTGGCCAGTCTGAGTGGGTTAAGACTAACCAACCTGCTCCTGTTGCTCCTTATGTGTATAAGCCACCTGGCAGACCACCAAAGCAAAGAAAAAGAGATCTTAAAGAGCCAAGGAACCCTTATAGAGTTTCTAGGATGAACAAGACAATCAAGTGTGGAAAGTGCAAGAAAGAAGGACATAATGCAAGGGGGTGCAAGGCAGGCATCACTGGTGAAACTCCATGGCAGAGAAGAGATAGACTTGCTAAATCAGCAGCTGTAAGTATTTTCATGCTTTGAACTATATTCATTTCCTCAAGTATTTCGTGTGTATGTAACTTGTACTACCCTCTTTGTAGGCACAAGGCAGTAAATCTACAAAAACAAAGCAGACTGCAACACCTCAAACTGCATCTCAGCCACCAAGTACTAGATCTCAGCCTGCATACAAAGCTTTTGGTCAAACTGTATCTCAACCTGCACCAAACAATAGATCTGAGGCTGCAACTCAACCTCCAACTAGATCTAGGGCCAACTGGTTCTCTTCATCCTCACAACCAAGCTTCCATACCCCTAGAGAGACATGGGATTCTTTACCATCTCAGGCACCTCTGTCTTGTTCTATTTTGTTTATTTTTTTCCTCTTACTTGCTATTGTTGGATCATCTTGCTAACTGTTGGATTTTGGTTATGCAACCAAGTGCATCTGTGAGCACTAGTCAAGGAAATGGTGGTGGTGCTGCTAGGGGGTTTAAAGGCAGAAAGTTTCAACCAGTTGGTGGAAAGGGCAAGAATGCAGCTGGCAAGGGCACCTAAAGCAGTAAATGACAACTTGGAAGATGTTAAAGTTTCAACCACTTTTTTGTTATAGTTCACTCGTTTAATGTATATGTCAAGTGTCAAAAACAATATTGGCAATTTTGGTTGAAAATGTGTATGTTTGAGCACTAGTGGACTAGTAGTTGGGTTTTAATTGGAAGATGTGTAAAGTCACAGGATGTACCAAAAACAATGTTGGCAATTTTGTATGCATGTGACATAAAGTATTTTGTTAATGTCTTCACTTTTATTTTGTAAAGTCACAAGATGTTAATGTCTTCACTTTTATTTTGTGAAGTCACAGGATGTGCTCAATGACTCTTCACTTTTATTAATGTTAATGTGCATTGAAACAAGATAAAGTATTTTGTTGTGTTGTGCTTGTCTTGTGCTTTTGGTGGACTGTGTTTTTCTTGTCTTGTTCTTTTGGTGGATTTACACAGGTGTATGTATTCACACAACAAATCATATATATGTGTAAAACATGTTCCATTTATAGGCAGGTGTGCAACAAATCATGTGTATGTGTAAAACATGTTCCATTTATAGGCAGGTGTGCAACAAATCATGTGTATGTGTAAAACATGTTTCATTTATAGGCAGGTGTACATTGACTCAGATGTATATATTGAACCAACATGTTCAATTCAAGTTATTATGTTATTAACATTTCCACATAACACTTTGTGCCAATATATATCAATCACAAGATGAAGTAAAAAAAAAAAAAATTATACTAAAGAATATTTGCACAAAAACAACACTTTCCATTTCAATTACCCAATAACATTTCAACATCCCACCAAGCATCATGGCAGATTAAGGTTCCTCACTCTTACATTATTGTTCATTGAGGCAAAACACAACAACACCATTACAAAAATGAAAAATAACCATGACAAAACTAGTGCCATCTTGTACAATCTCTCACTCTCTCTAACTCTCTTAAGTTTCTCTCTAATTTCTACATAAAGCTCATGAGTTTCCCTTTCCCTTCGGTTACATCTTTCTTCCATTTCCTTAGTTGTCATTTCTCTCTGATTTGCAAGCTGCAATTCATTCTCAAGCATACTTATCCTTTCACGGTCACTCTTACAAGTTTCGTTATCCATCCACTAAAAGAAGCCACATTTGGGACCAACCTGAGCATTACAATTATAACAATTAATTTCACAGTTCACAATTAATCACAACTAATAATTCAATTCAATTCAATTCAAATACAACAATGTAATTGTTACTTACATTAAATTGACTACAACCAACGAATCTTCTTCCATAGTTACCAGCTTTTCGACTTGTTCTTAGGGCACAATTCTCAAGGGTACATAAATGACCATCTCCGGCACGGTAGAAACCACTAGTTGTAGAGCCATTGCCAGTTGATGAAGACATAGCAAAAATTTGTTACAAGCTTATAGACCAACAAATCTGTTACAAGTAGCAAGAATCAACTCATCTAAATTTAGTAACAACTACTCATGCTACAACCACATTGTTAAAAAAGTTGATGGGCCATAGACCTTTATTTTAAAGTAATAAGAAAATGCAAATATATTCATAATTGTTTGAATGCTTTTTATCTCTACTATTTTATTTATCAAATTCATAATTAACTGAATAATTATTTCAATAAAATCATGAGCATTATTCAACTTTTAAAGGGAATGAAGGGTTTTTAGTTCATGGGTCCATTAGTTCACTGGTCAAATTCATAATTAGTTCACTGGTCCATTAGACACTAACTATAACATGCTGTCCAAAATAGACTCAACCAGTAACATTCTAATTAATTTGAAAATCAGAACCAATGATCAATTTGGTGACAGAAGCAGTAAATCAAATTGATTTCAAATTGACAGAAGCAGTAACCAATGATCAAACTGATTTCAATTTGGTAACATTCCACAAAAACAATTAAACAATACAAATCACGACAGAGAGATGATTTTAACAGAAGCAGTAACCAATGATCAAACTGATTTCAATTTGGTAACATTCCACAAGAACAATTAAACAATACAAATCATGGCAAAGAGAAAGCTTACAACAGAACAATCATGAGCATGATCGGGTGAGGGAGAGGTGGGTAATACTAAACAGAACAATCATCAAAGCCTACAATATAAAAAAAATGAGGAGCAACTGTAAAAAAAAAGTTGGGTTTCAACTGGAAATTTCTCCGACTCTGTAAAAAAAAAAAGGGTTTTTGCTTAACCAGTTCCATGGTTAAGCAAGAACCGAATTTGGAAGAAAGAATACCCAATTTTAAAACCCACAGGAATTTTAACACTCATCGGCATTTTAAAACTCATCGGCATTTTAAAACCCACCACCGGCATTTTAAAATCCACCGGCATTTTAAGACCCAATTTAGAACCCTAGATTTCAAAGATTAAAACGCAAAATCCTAATCTACCTGCAACGGCTGAACAGAACAGAGGCAATAATCTTGATCTTCCTCAAATCGGTTTGCATTCACGACCTCAAGCTTTCAAATCCCAGTCAAGTGAAGCGAAGCGCGATACCCATGAGTGAGTCTTCTTGCCACAGCTGAACGGAGAAGCTGTCTTCCTCAGTTCGGTTTGCATGAACGATGGGAGTGAGTGAGTGAGTGATTTTGAGTGATTTTTGGGAGTGACACTGAGTGATTTTTGTTGAGCAAGCCGGATGAGAGTGACTGGGTGATTTTTGGAAAAGTGAGTGTTTTGATCTGGATGGGAGTGACTTTCACCTATTTCCTATGTTAGAGTAACGGTGAGGGAGAGGTGGGCACACAGCACATAAACGGTGATAATCACAGGTGGGCAAAGTGTCAAAATTTGAACCACAGGTAGGCACTTAGAATTAGGGGTAAACTACAGGTGGGCAATGTGTAATTATCCCTTTTTTTTATTTATAGTTTATACTATTAAGCTCGACCCCACTAAAAGTTGTACTGCTACTATAGTTTATACTAATGATGCATCTTTAATCTTTATTTTATGACATCAAGCTTGAGCCAACTGAAAGATAGGAATATAAGAAATATAAAATCTCCATTATACTAATGACAGACCAACAACACCACCTAAAGATATGACTTGATAGTAGGAGTTTTTATCGCAATATCCAAAGATGATAGTACAAATGCAATTATCCATTACCGTCACGTAGTATGAGATTGATGAATCCACATACCGGAGACCTCCTTTTTTATTTAGTTAAAAAAAATAAAAAATAATGACCGACCAACAACAGTAAGGTTAGGTACCAACTTTCACCGATCAATAATCATGGTGGTTAAAGGACTATAATATTTCCTCATGAGTCAGTCGTGTGCTGCTTGTGCTTGACACGCATGGCGGCTTAAAACGAACAGATTTTACACTCTAGAGAGTAGTGTTTGTTGTCTGCTGAAACAGGCTTAAGTTGACATTATTTGAGTCAATTCTTCCCCACGATCTCTGTACGTACCTTAGTCTCAAAACATTTTGTTTCACATTACAAAGTCCTGTGTAAACCCTTGCGCACACGGTGATTTTTTTTTCTTTTGAGAAATCTTGTGCACACGGTGATGTTAACTGTTGGTGCAAACACAATAATAATGGAAATAATACACAAAGAGAAACTGAATAGTACTTCTGAATATTATTAATATAAAGAAAGGAAATACACAACACTATTTGGATTGAGGCGCGACACTCGCTCTCTTTAAGGAGATTCAAGCCCTTGGTTGGCTAACTCTTGTAACCGGTGCAGACCTTCTCTGACTTGTCTCCCCCAGGATACAACAGCCCAACAAGTGTTGTATGGCTAGAACAACCTCTGCACAAAGTGTTCAAGCCCAAAGCTCCACCAGAAAGAACACCCTTCCTTGCCAATAATCTCTCTATTTTTTTAGTGTGTATTGTGAATTGCAGTAACTTGGATTGGGTCTGAATGAGTCTATTTATAGGCTCAATGGGCCTTACGAAATTACTACCCAATTTATTCTAATTAATTAGGTCCAATTATTCTGATGTAATGGGTGTTACAAGATTAATTGTTGGATATTAATCTGATGGGCTGGAGTTACACAATTAATGGTGAGATGAGGAGTTTCTGAAGAATGAATAGGCCCAAACGGATAGTCCATTAAGTGGGTTAATGGCTCTTCATTGTCCATAATAAAAATGGAGTATTAATTCGGGCCATTTACTCACCAACGAATATGGTAATTATTTTGAATGGGCTGTCAAGTAGGAGGATCCAAGGGGCTGATTCATTTCCATTTTTGATACCTCCACTCTTCACCTCCCCCTTGCGCACGTATCTAGCCCAATATCTGAGACAATTCATGTTAGCCCATTAATCACCACAATTAAAAAGAATAAAAAAGTCTCTCTCCTTTTTAGTGTGGGATTAAACATTTTTCACAACTCTTTATCTTCCATATTCACTCCACATCTTTACATTTATTTTATAATATTTACTCATTTTAATTATTTAATATTAAAATGTTCCAACATTAACAAAAATTGAATCCCATGAAGTCAAACGAGTACCAAGTTTTATATATAGTTTCTCTTTCTCATATATGTCACATATGATCCAACCGTACATTGCAACCGTCAGCTGTGATGCTCAGCTTTATTAAGGCGTGCC
The DNA here is from genome assembly GCF_001633185.2 of Quercus lobata. Classification (NCBI taxonomy): domain Eukaryota; kingdom Viridiplantae; phylum Streptophyta; class Magnoliopsida; order Fagales; family Fagaceae; genus Quercus; species Quercus lobata. Next base: position 33,233,723 of record NC_044904.1, read on the forward strand.
CCTTTGTGCAAGGTAGTGGACATGGTCTAAGTTTCTTACTAAGCACTTCGTTGAACGCAGACATATAGAGATATATTAGTCAATTTAATCACACATCTTTCCACGTACTTGCTTGGTTCTAGAATTTATATTTCTGTGGTAATATGCAGAAGTTATGAGAATTCAGACAGGATTGAAATCCCGCTATTGCATTGTGCAATTGTCTCTCAAGGATTCGGATTAGAATTTAGAAGTTAAAACGTTGACTTTTGATTTATATATATATATATATATATATATTTTTTTTTTTAAGAAAAAATTTTAACTTATGACGTCCAATCTTGATGATAGTTTTTTGTCATCAGACCAAGATATCAATTGGTTTTTGGTGTAGGTGAGAATTGAACCCCATAACTCTTATTCAATCATCAGAAAATTTACCAGTTGAACTATCTGGAACCCACAATTTCATGAGATCTAAATTTGAAAATCTTGATGGCCCAAAAATTGAGAGTAAAGTTTTAAAATTCTGATTATTCTAATTTCTATGTTGGAACTAAATATTATATATATATATATATATATATATATTCTATACTATTAATAATAACATGATTCCTGGTTTGGTTTTCAACTTTTTGCATATTAAAATACCATCACACAAATTCTTAAACTCTCTAAAATACCTCTATCATTTATTTAAATAATTTTAAATTAAAAAACACAAACTAGTTAAAAGAGTAATTTAGTTTTCCTAAGTTTTAGGGTTTTTTATTTATTTATTTATTTATCTTCTCTATTTAGCCTAAAACTTAGGACACTATCTCTATCTCATTTTTAAATATTATTTCACGTTTTCTTATCTCTTCCTTAAAAAAAAAAAAAAATACACACAATTATTTATATATCACTTTTAAACATTATAACACTGAACCCAAAAAACAAATAAATAAAAAAGAAAATTATTGCACTCGCAAAGTGCCATTGATGAGTCTAGTGTGTGTGTTCAAAATACTTTCCTCAACCACCGTACATCCTTGGTGCAAGAGTCACTCTACAAGTATAAGTGCTTATGAGGTGTGGGGGGCAAGGGTCAGGTTCAAGTCTCTAGGAGGGAGTTTTACACACATATACACTTAGATTAAGATAAAGTAGAATTTCTATCTTGTATATAAAATAAAATAAAAATTTTCCCAAATTTTTTTTTTTTTGGAGAATGTACTTTCCCCAAATTAAATGAATATAATATGTTTATATATTATCCCCTTAAAACCAAATATTAAGGAATTCAATATTATTATTAAAAATAAAAATTATCAATTAGCTCATATACCCGATATTAATTGGTACAACATTGTGGATTGAGATTTGGCGTAGGTCTATTACACCATGCAGTAACACTTTCATGGTTGAGACTGAAATTTAAGAAGTTAATTTTTAATCTTAACATTTGGATGAAAAAAAAAAAAAATTAACCTATTAACTTTTTTAACTTGTTAACTTTTCTCTCACATCAAAATGGTAATTCCCATATGTTTTGCCTAGTATTTTCTATATATATATATATATATATATATATATTTTTTTTTTTTTTTTTGATACAAGATAGAATTTTTACTATAGCCTAATCTAAGTGTATATGTGTGTGAAACTTTCTCTTGAAGGCTTGAACCCCGGCCCTTACCCCCCACACCTCACAAGCACTTATACTTGTGGAGTGCAAGGTTTTCAGAACCGGACCGGATCGGGAGGTCGGACCATGAAAACCAGTTTTTTAAGCATAAATAATCGGATTTTTTGTTAATTTTGTGAACCCCTAAAACCGGGGTTGGACCGCACAAACCGGTGAGAATCGTACGGTCCAACCCCTTAGTAATTTATTAAAAAAAAAAAAAAAAACAACAACAACAACAACAACTTAACACAATTTTATTCTTCTTAATTAAATTATCCATCTCTTACAAGGAATAAAAAAAATTATAATTAAAATCCTTCAAAAATATTTAGTTTTACTTCAAAAATTAATCACAAATTTTAATATTTTCATGGTTATTATTTTATTTTATTAACTTTCTTATTTAATTATTAAATATATGCTTGAAAATCATTAAATTTCCCTCACATATATAGATATATTGTCAATTTTGCTAGTTTTATAAATTTAATTTCTATATTTAGGCTTTAATTAATTATTAAATTAATTATGACGTCATCACGGTTCGACCTCGGTTCGACCTCAAAAACCTTGAACCTCTCCTTTTTATGGTTCAATGAATGGTCCGGATCTGAAAACCTTGGTGGAGTGACAATCGCACCAAGGGTGTGACTTGTATATAAATCGATATTGAACGATACCACTCCATATTTTAACAACGCAAAACATGGAATTTTCTTATATTGATTTTGGTAACAATTTGAAAAATATCAGTGGAACCGAGTACAAAACAATATTTAAAAGATTGATCTTACCCAGATTAACAAAAACACTCCTAGTTCTAGGTAGATGTTCTTGTACCCAAGCTCTCTGTTCCTACTATGAACCAGTTGCACTAGCCGATATTCTTCAATAGCTTTCCATAAGTTGAGATGCCAACCAAATCCAATCTATTGGAAACTTCAAGGCCACTTGAAGGTTTGGGATAGCTTATGTGATTTCCAAGTCCAATTCAAGACACACAAAAGAATAAATAGTGTTTGATTTGGGTCTCCCCTCAATGGTTTGACAATTTGGAGAGGGTGAAAGTATGGAAGCTACAAGGGATTCAACCCAATGGGAATTGGGTAGTCTTAGCCTTCTCTCTCATTTTTTTAGGGTTTAATTTCGTAGATATTAGTGTCACAAAAGAGACTTGATTGGATAAAGGAGTAGCAGAGAAAAACTGAAATTTGTTCTCTCCAATGAAAAACTCACTCAAGCCAATTTCAGGCAAGTTTCAGGAAAAATTTTCTATGTAATTGGTTTTCAAAGTATGTTGAACTCACCTGAAATTTTTGCTTGACATAAGAATTTTTATTTCAATGAAGAACCAGTATCAAAACTAAGTATCTACTAATCCCTAAGAAACAGAGCACCAATGCAAGAAACAATAAAATTACATCTTAATTGCTAATTAGGTACATCATGGATTCATGATATGATGATACACCCACCTCATCTTCTAGTTTGAGAGCAAAGCAAGGAGAACCCCTATTTACACGAGTCGTGAAGATTTTGTTTTTTAGTGAACAGTAATACTTATTAGAACACACACAAAAATAGTAATAATAGTGTTTTAAATTGGGTTTATAATACATTACATAATCAGAGTACAACTACAAAAGGGTCTAACCTTTGTAATTGTAGACTGTAGTTATAAACAGCGAACACTAGACACACACAACCAATGTGGGATAAACATCCCTATATTTTTTTTTTTTAGTAAACAGTAATACTTATTAGAACATACAAAAATATTAATAATAGTATTTTAAACCGGGTTTATAATACATTATATAAGCAAAGTACAACTACAAAATGACCTAACTTTTATAGTTGTAGACTAGAGTTATAATTGTTAATAAAAGATTAATTATTAAAATATAGATACCATTTCTAATGTTTGAATTCATATAATGTATTATCAAGACTTTTTAAAAATTTGATCTCTAACCACAAACGACACTCACATCATGACTATTTACCCAAAATACTCAACCAAACGGGCACTAAACCAAACTTCAGAAGTAATTTTTGTATTTTACTCTAAAAAAATCAAATATATTTCTTAAACTTTTAAAAAAAAAAATTTTAATCACCATTCCTTTATTTGAAAAATACGTGAAATGGTTTCGTTTTATCAGAGGGTATAAATAAAGGCTTTTATATCATAATTTATTAAATTTAATCTTTTTTATTAAGGAGGACAGTGGTGAAAACGACACCGTTTGAATACCCGAAATCACAGTTTTTCGTGGAGACTCGAATTATCAGTGACACACTTTACTCACACACACACTGACACTCTCGTAGTCTCGTGTTATTACCTTTTAGAAGAGACGGAAACGGTGACAGCCACGCCAGGGCAGCTAAAGTGACAGCATTCCCCCAAAATGAGGGGCAAATCGTCACCGTCGACGCCGACTCCACTGCAAATGCTGAGCCCACCCGAATCAGAATCAGATACTACCAAAAGGGAATTGCAGATTGCCTCCACGTCACCCTTCAGACTTCCCGATGATTGGTTCGTTGAGTTTAAGACCCGTCGCAATAACACCGCCTCCCCTGGCCGTGTCGACAAGGTACTCTCTCTCTCTCTCTTTCCCAATCACATTTATTTAGCTTTGTGCTTGTTGGAATTGCTTGCCATTGTTAATGATGTATGCATGGTATGATTACATGCATATTGATTGAGTGTATTTGGGATATTTTAGGGTTTAGGGTTTTAGCTAATGTTAATTTCTTGGTTCATATTGTTAGATCCTTTTGCTGATTTTAATTGAACAATGAATGGAAATTTTGTTATTGAATAGAAGCAATGCTGGTCAAAGCGTGCGCATACGTAGGGACTCAATTAGAGCGCAAAGTGCAAGCGCGCGTCTGATTGAAGTAAAAGTGCACATTTTTCAAATATAAAATTTAATAACTTAACATACAGTAAAAGTTTATATCAAAACTCAAAATTTGTATTTTTTTTTACCTGTTAGGTAAGTGCAATTGTATGATGTTTTCAAGTCGAATTTTACTTAACATATTTCAATTCTTAAAATATTTATAGTTAATTGAAAACACTTAACAATGTATAATAATCTACTTATAGAAAGTTTAAACATAAATATTTTATATAATTCTCTTGTGCTTAAAAATGATAGTTATATCAAATGATGTATATGGTTCAATCAAGATACATCTAAAAATCGTAGACCAAAAGGCACAAGAGTAGTAAATTAGTCTTGTTTGTGTCCTTTGACATGTAATTAAAAAATTGTTTATGAAATACACCACCTGAAGAATAGTGGTTGTATGGTAAATTATGGTCCATGTCATTTCTTTCAAGATGAAGCAATTAATTTTAATGATTTGTATCTTTTTTAGCAATAAAATAAGCAAGTGCACCCAGGCGTGCTTTGTACTTCTTCAAAAAGCGCCAAAAAGCGTGCTTCATAAAATGAGCTTTTCTTGGGCCAAGCGAAGCGCTCAAACCTTGCGGCTTTGAGCTTTGAGCTTTAAGCAAGCCTAAGTGCGCTTTTAGCAACGTTGAATAGAAGTTTACCATAGATAAGACTTAAGAGCCCAATTGCTCGTAGATCTTTTTATTTTTAAAATTTTAATGAAAGCACAAGAGATATAAATACTGGTTGAAGTTGTTGTTGTGTGTGTTATTTGTATAAAATCTAACAGTACTCATCGTTAGCTCAACTGGTACTTCCTTCTCTCATAATTATGGGATGGAAGTGAAGTCGTAGGTTCAAGACCCTTTGGGTGCGTGGTAATTGTAACTTTTTTATTTTTTATTTTATTTTTTATGATAAGTAATTGTAATTTATTAAAATTGGAAAAGCATATACAGGAAGAGATTTGAAAAATAGAAAGAAACAAAAGAAAGAAAGGAAAGCTAAAAGATTAGCGATACAAGTGCAAAGTGTCTAAAAACTCCATCAGAGAAAACGTTGAGATGGTGGAAGAGTGTGTCGCCCATTTGAAGAGAGTTAGTAAGTGTAACTTACCAATAATAAAAATCTAACATACTCCTGATATTCTAGTTGTTATTTTCTTTCAAAACAACTTTTAAGACCCATATTGTTTGAACAAGGCATCAGCTGTGATGACAGTTCTTCTGCCATATATCATATGGTGTTATTTTCTAGCTGCCTGCAATGATATAGAAACTGCAGATATCATGACAACCTAAATCTGCATGCGTTTTTTTTTTTTTTCCTCTCTCTCTCTCTCTAAAATGAGATTTTTGCAACTCTGGTCATTGTTATTATCCCCCTCCCCTGGCCCATCCCATCCCTTGGGATAGGAATGTGTCTCTTAATTTTGAAAGTTGAATATTAGGGCTGTTTCTTTGGAAGTTCTTTAACTAAAATTGATAACGCGTCTGATATTGCGCAGTATTATCATGAGCCTGGGACTGGACGGATGTTTCGTTCTCTGATAGCTGTTAAGAGATATCTAACAGAAGAGAATCAATATACACCTACACCTACACCTGAGACAGTGAAAGCAGGAAATGAAAATACTGTGAGTTCTAAAAGTTACTTTACTTAGCAGATATGGATAAACAAGGATTCTATTAATAAAGGACCTTAAATTTGGTTGATTTTTTGCTTTGAGGATATTGTGGGTTTTTATTTTTTGAACTTTTGGTTGAAACTTGCTCACTCCAGATAAAAAAATATCACTATTGTAAATGCAGGAAATGTACATGCTCATCTTTCTATCCAGGAAAAACAAAACTATATTTGATCATTAGTTTAGCATATAAAGTACATGATGATGGGGCTTTACTTCTTTTGTTTCTGGTAACATGCTCTTAAGTATATTACAAGCCAAGGGAATTGTTGGTGAAAAAAGATTGTTTTTTGATAATTATATGACTTACACACCCATACAAGATTGAAAATTTGAATTCATGCTTCACCCCTTTCTTAGGGAGGGAGAGGAGATGCCTCCTACTTTTTCTTAAATCTGTAACCCGCTCTTGTGCTATACTAATTACTAAATTTTACTCGAGCTATTTAGTGTAGTGGTGTAGGCAGGGAATTTGTTTGAAAGGGCAGGATGGCTTGAGGGGTCTATCGTGATCATAAACCATAATAAACTTGTGACTCACCATAGAATGAGTTTCATTCAATACATCTAATATGTTGATATGTAACTTGATTTGATGTTTCTAAGCACTGGACCCATTTTTCCAAAATATAGTCCGAAGCAACTAACTTTCCCTTTTATCTTGTTTCTTTCTTCTTTTGCCATGGAAGGTAACACAAATTAATTATTTGGCCCATTTAAATGGTCTCTTGTGATGTGATGCCCTTGCTTTGAAAGATGGTCCCTAGATTAGGCCTTAGGGTTTGACCCATTTTAATATGATTATAAAGTAAGTCCGTTCATGTTATGCATTTGAATTTCTACTGTTAAGCTTAATGGCTAGAACTGGGGAGCATAATTGAAGGGCATGAACTCTAAAACAGATTAAAATTATTCGAACATTAACCAACTGGGTCCCTTTCAATCCCTAGGCACCCATAGCAGTTAGGTGTGAGAGACCAGCAAGTTCAAACATTCTTTAAGTCAGATAGATTATTATTATTATTTTTTTTTGGGGGGGGGGGGGGGGGAACGATTGGTAAAAAAAGAAAGGCTTAAAGTGCCCAAATTATGAAGGTAAATTCCTCAATAATAATGCTGAAGCTGTTGCAGATGCAAATCGTGGTCCGCACCATCAAGAGCACCTCACACTTTAAGCTGCCTGATGATTGGGTCATTGAAGAAAAGCCCCGTAGCAATGCCAACTATGCCGGTATCATTGACAAGGTACTTTTATGTATGTATTAATGTACACTTATTTATCTATAAGGTAAATGATATGCTTTATGTCTTAGCAAAATGCTTTATATATATGTTGTAATTTTGTTACTACAGAATTCTGGATATGGGTTAATTTTTGGTCACTTCACTTTTCACTGATCTTATATGACCATTTGAGGGGAATTTAGTTTGGCATTGAAAAAATTTTTGTTTGCTTAAAGTGTCTAGTGATGAAAAAAATTTGCTGGGAATATCTCAAATTATGCAAATGAATGTGAACAATTTGGATCTAGATTTGTGTCTGAATTGACTTCCATTGGACCCCAGGGAAAAAATTTGAGGTCAAAAACTGCTGTTTTGCTTACCATTGTTTTCTGTTTTCTTAAAAAAAAAATGAATGGAAGACAAGGTTTAAATACCTCTTTATTTATCCTGGGTTGTAATCTCTAGTGTCAAGTACAATGACATTGGGCTAAAGATAAGAAAGTGATGCCATTTCCGAAATTTTAAAGGCTTCCCTCAACAAAGGAATTGTCATCCCTATATAATAAAAGAGCAAGACTTAGGTATAATACTTAGGTGCTGTTCCTTAAGTTCACCTTTTAAGATTTTGCTATGTGGGTTTTTTCTCATGGGATGGAAATATATTTTTTAATTAAGTAGCCACATGACTCAATCTTAAGCGGGGAACGTAAGGAACAGCAACTAAGGTATTGTATCTAAGTTTTGTCCATAATAAAATATTCTTGCTAAAGATGAGTTTCTAATAAATCCTGTTCTGGGCCTTTCAATAGTTGAGGGTGGATACCATAGTTGCCTTCTTATGCTAACATGCATTGTTTATCCAATTATTTCGTATTGAACATTTATTACATGCATTCCTCCAAAATCTATGGCATATTGTACTTTTGGATGATCCATTGTCCTGAAAGGAAACTATATAAGTTTGGTTCCAGCATACCTTCCTCTTCTTGCTTGCACTCACAGGCTTCACAGCTACTTTGTCCATAATACCTTTCATTAATAGGTATACTTCTTCAATCATGAAATGGAAAATGTTATCTTTTTATGCAGTATTATATTGAGCCAGGGACTGGGCAGCGGTTTCGTTCTTTAGTAGCAGTTGAGAGGTACCTAACACAAGCAAATGAAAATACAGCAACACCCAAGGCATTGAAACCAGGCAATCAGGTTAGTGTGGGTTTAGTTATTGTTACTGCTTAAACAAGAATTTATTTTCACTTCTGCAATTCATAACTGTGTCTATCTGTGCTTCTTTTCCAGACTTCACACTATAGTGGTTTACGGAAAAAAAATATTTCCAGTGATATATATTCTCTGGATGTTCTTAGCAAGGACCTAGAAGATGAAGAAGATACAGTTATGTTCAAGGCGTTGAAACTGAGCAATAGTTCAACAGTGAGTTTAAAGATTAATTATGGTAAAACAAAATTCTGTTGCCGTTGTATTATTTTATTCTGTAAAAAAAATTTGTGCCTTTTGCAGCCTTCAAAAAAAACTGCTTCTCGGAAGAAAAATAATTCTAGCAAGGGGGTTAGTACTTCTGCCAGCCCACCTGAAAAGATAAATTGGGTTCTGTCTGGTCCCGGGGGGCTTATATGGAGTGCTTTCATGGATGAGTCTATTGTTCCTGAATCTGAAAAGCAAAAATGGTCTGAGACATTCATCACAACCCTTCAAGACAGGAACTTTTAATGCACAGTTTTGAGGTATTACTGTTTTAACAGAGCTGAGTTCTCATAATGGTATAATATATCTTTTGCTATCTTTGCCTATTGTGGCATACTCCTTTACACATTCATGCGTATTGCTAATTCTTGGAAATTCGTGAAAGTTCAATAATTTGTTAACAAAATTCTTGGGGATACAATTTTTATAAACATCCTCATCCATATGAAAAGTGAGAAATCTAACTCTCAAAAGGTTAGATTTTTGCATGTCTTGTCTTCATGACAATTACTAATATGACACTTAAACTGTACTTTTCATTCAAAGAGAAACACAAAGTTAAATCTTTCTTCTTCTTCTTCTTCTTTTTTTGGGGGTGGGGGGGTTGTTGTAGAATGATTATTTTTCAACCAAAAACATGTTTATCAATGTTCAAGGGCATTTTTTTTCATAATGATGAGGCTAGTATATTACACTTACGTGGCTTAATTTTTTAAATTTGTAGCCGCTAAATGATTAAACATAAATACAATATTGTCTTGTCTTATATTTAATCTTGGTTTTCCTCCCAGGGAGGGGTCCAAAGGGCCCTGCCTTTATGAGATTTGACGTCATCAGGAAAAAAAAAGTCTTATACACAGTATAAATTTTAATTATAAGCATATCTAAATAACAATCATTTTGAACTCAGATTTTAAGAAACTCATTTTTCATGGGATGACAATATCTCTTATTCCTTCAGTTATTTATTTTGTTTTGCAGTAATGACCAGCAGAGGAGGAATACAAAAATAATGCATGATGCAGGAAAGTTGGTTATCAAGTATTTGATCAGCTAGGTCCAGATTAATCTTAAGCTTAAATATCAGTGTTAATATGTGTAGATAAAATTTCTAACTATGCCAACCGTTGTATAAATTGGCTGTTTCCTTTGCTGAAGGTAGTGATAATGTTTCTGTCCATCTCAAAGATAATCATATGCTTGGTGTGACTTCAAACAAATTCTGAGTAAAGAAATGTTAAGCATGCCTGTCCATGGATCCATAGTAGGATTGGATGTACTATCAAAAGTAATAGCAGAGCTTCTTGTGATGAGCTTCCACTAATTCTTTTGATTCTTATTCAGTTTAACAAAAATCCTGATGGACTCGCCCAACCATTAGATAAAGCAATATATGTTTAAGCATGTGGAAAAAAAAAAAAAAAAAAAAAAATCAATTTAATGAGAGCATGCAACCCTTATCAACTTTAACCGGATTATGTATTAATTTATTCTTGATGAATTTTGAGCTGATTTCCACCAGTTGTATTGCCCAGTAACCAACTTGTTAATAAGCTCTGGTTCAAATGCTACTCCCTCGTACTACAAGAGTGGGTTGATGCAGATCAATTTTTTGAGAATTTAATGGTCTCCTGGTCTACACAATGGGCTGACTTCCCTTGGGTTCAGGCCCTTTATAGCCCAAAACTCAATGCTTTAAATCAATGGCATAACGGGTAGGGTGGCATTATAGGAAAATTATCTTATGAGACAGTGCTATGATACATCTCTGTCTCATAGCATGTGGGATTCAAACGTGGAAGGTCTCATAAAACCGTCTCATAAGATACTCTCTCGGCATTAAATTTGGTCCAACACTTGGTGAAAGTTAGTTAATTTAGCCCATAAAATTCCTTCTTGTTGATAAGAGTGAAATGCGATCAAATTTTCTCTAATATCAAAAAACGTGGATTTTAATTTTTAAGGGAAGTGGCCTACTAAGCATTGTGTAGCGCATATGTGCAATTAATCTCTGATTAAAAATAAAAACAGAAATAACAATATATATATATATATATATATATATATATATAAAAGACTAATGGAATTAAATTTCTGTAGGGTAAATTTTAACTAGGTCGAGCGACCACAATAAAGTAAGTGATCATGGCTTCATTCCTACCTGGTTGGAAAAAGAAAAGAAATTAAATTCTATATTTCATATAACCATTGCATAATATACTTTCTAGAGTGTGAGTATATGCTGAAATTTTTTTTTGTCAAAATAAAAAAGTAGAGGATGGATTTTGATCATGAATCTCATGCAATTGGTACATGCATGTTAGAGTTATTTTACATCTAGTTGTAATGTAGGTAGTAGGACACCACCTTCACGAAGAAAACTTTCAAGATTTTGAAGGGAGTGTTCCTCTAATTTGATCCATGATCGTGATTGTGTAAACCCTGAATTGGAAAAGTTTTGTTAAAAAAAGGAATGTGCATGGGAATCTTATTCTATTTTGATTTTATATATGCACTCTGTAAGTGGAATAAATGATCTATTCCCCTCATTAATTGAAGAGAAATTACTAGAGATGATAATTTAAACCTGCCCCCATGAGTACCCTCCTAGCATAGCAAATAGGATGAGAATAGGAGTTAACTCCCAGCCCCCTACCCACTTTATTTATATTTAAACAACTAAAAATATATATAATTTTATAGGTTTTTAATAAAGCATATATATGTGCTTTTAGTCTTCAAGCTTTAAATTTATGATGTTTGGTATTGTATTATTGAATTTATATTTTGATGTAGATTTAAATTGTTTATATTGTCATATTGTTATGTTTGAATTGCTTTTTGTATTTTTTAATACTTGAATTATTGTGTTGTTATACTTTGAGTTTGAGAATGTTTTGTAATGCTAGAACTTGTTTTTTTATGTTTTATGAGTTTGGATGTAACGTATGATATATTTTAAATAAAGTTTTAACAAATCATACAAAAAAATTGAGTGTGGCGGAGCGGGTACCCAGGCAGGTGAGGAAAAAACAACCGAAGCAAGTGTGGGCCAAAGTAGGGAATAGGAAGATTGTAAAAAATTTTACAATTGGCCTCTCGGGTAATGCACTCATTTTGTGCTTTGATGCTATAATATAGCATATATAAGTCTTAGAAGACGAGATACTGATGCTCTTATCCTCTTTAAAAACTAATGGTAAGAGCCGGTAAACATGATAATTATATCGGCAGAGCCCATGCTCCGTGTGTATATATATATATATATATATATATGTACACACATGTTCATTTTCTCTTTTTCTACGAGAGTACCGCAAATGACATAAAACTGAACTAAATTTCTTAAATTTGAATATTACTTCTTTTTTCTTTTTTAGGGGAGGATATTACTTCCTTGGGTTCTTTTGCTCCAAAAAAAAAAAGAAAAAAGAAAAAAGAAGCCTTTATTGAACCCAATGTTCACAATTTTTAACTATGATTTTTCCTTAATGCCATAGCACAGAATATGCCTATAGACACACACACACACACATCTGATGTTCTTTTCTAAGTTGATATTTCTTTTTGTAAATCTGAGTTAGCTCAACGGTTCTTCCCTTCCCCTTCAAGCAACAATATGTATTGTCAATGAATTATCAGCCCTTTAATCATTCGTGCTTTGAGCATTGATGCTGCAACATCCAATCTGCAACTTCCAATTGAAGCTTGGTCACTACCATCAGGGCAGCGGTGAAAGTAGCTTCTGTTAAAGAAAATGGGGACAAGATTGGGCACAAGAACCATAGCCTCCCAAGTAAAATTGCTCCGGCATGGTTAATGAATTCTAATACTTCCAGGATCAAGAGCATCAACAAAAGATAAAGAAATTGAAGAAGCTTAATTGAGCCTCATTTCTGTCTAATCACGTGCACCAATAATTGAAACAGAAACATCACATTCAAAAAGATAAAGATATGAGATGGTCATAATAAAAATACATGGGGAGTGCCAAATCTCTCCAGCATATTTATTGGACACGTCCAATAATGGAGCAATTTTTTTTTTTTTTTTTTCTAATACAAAATCTCGAGCTCTCACTTTGGTTGTCTCAGCCTGTCATCTGGTTCCTTCTTGAGTCTTTGCCAGTAATGCACTGTCTTCCTTAAATAATTTACAAAAAACAAATAAAATATGAATTCAACTTTATATTTTTCAGGAGATCCTGACCCAGATGCTCCTCATAAATTACAAGACAGCAATCTTTAACCAACTAATTCAGAAATCAGAAATGGAAAGTTGATTAAGGTGGCAACCTTCCAGACAAGTAGAGAGACAGCCTATCTCTCATATGAATACCCTTTATGTCCTCAGTTCCACAAACCTGTTGGTGGTAACCTGAGTCATGGTCATGAGACAAAGGTACTTCGTCCTGCGCCTCATCTTCCATATCAATAACAATGTTATGAAGCAGGCAGCAAACAAGAATAATCCTCGGCAACCTATGTTTGTCAGGCCTCCACATCACTCCTTGAATAATTCTCCACATGTCTTTCAACCTTGCCAATGCCCTGTGCGCCACCATCTGAGTGGCATGATGCCGCCTATTGAATTCAGCTCTTGACTCAGGGAGTTCTTTCCCTTCATAGGGGATGATAAGATAGGGAAGTAAAGAATAGCCTAAATCCCCGATTATGTATTCCCTTATTTCTGATCCTTCGGGGAGCTCTAAATTTTTCCCATTCAACCTCTCTCCTTTATCACATAGTTTGCAGAAGTTTGAACTCTGAAACACTAACCAGTCCTTCATTTTTCCTGGCCATCCAGTGACTATGTCTCGAAACCTCATGTCTGGGTCTACAACTGCCTGCAACACCATGCTATGGTTCTTCTCAGGGTCAAGCCACACATTACTTGTGGGGTCTGATGCAGGCAAACACATCATGATATGGGTTGTATCGATCACACCACAGCAATTAGGAAGGCCACGTATTTTCTCAAATTTAGATTTTATTTCTGTCATTTCCATTTCAGTGGAAGGCCACTTCAAGTGGTGAAGCCCCCTCTCTTCCATGGATTCCACAAAACGCCAGGTCACTTGGGAGACAGTTGAGTGGTTCAGCCCAAATGAATCACCAATTGTCACTAGTGACTCACCAGAGCTAAGTCTTCTTAAAGCTACAGCAACTTGATCACATAAAGACAAAGGCTTGCCATTTGTAAACATATAATGTGCAGACTTAGCCATCATATCTTCCTTCACAAGTGAACATATGTAGTCAAAGGTTTTTCTGGATATCTTAAAAACAGATTCAAACCTATCTAAACCCTTTGACGGAGATTGAAGACCTGCAGTGAGGACCAAGGAAGAGAGAAATTTACTATTTTCAAACAAGCAGTGTTTAAATTTGGTTCAAATGCTCTCTGTAGAAATTAACAGTAAATCACATGCAACCAACATTGTCCTCAACTACACTTAAGAGAAGACATACGAAACATATATATACAAATAATTTTAAAATGAAGTATGCGTTTGGATTAAGATTAAAAATTAAAATTATTTCACTATTTAGCTTATTTTTGCTACTATTCATGAGCTCCATTGCATTTTTTGGACTATTCATGGGCCCAATTATACTATTTCAACTAACTTTTACCTTTATCTACAATACTTTCAGTAATAATTTTTCAGTTTCAGCAAAATAAGAAGTATCCAAACACACCCAAAGTGTACAAGTTTGTATGCTAGGTACACCAAAAGGGATTCCCAGAACTGATATTAATGTAAAATAAAACAAACAAACTGGTTGAAACTGATGTAGATAGTATAATCAATTAATGGATTAGTTCAGACATGATTTGTTTTGACTTTTAAGCATGCAAAACAACAAAAGGTGCAGACAACTAAGAAAGCATTATAAAGAAGATTGACATGGTGTGATTGTTGAGGCATGTTATAACATAATTTTTTTTCCCTCATCACTCAACAACTAAGTTGACATTCATTACAAGGTAAACTTGCAGGTATAACATTTGGCTGTTACTCTGGACTAACCAAATTTCTATAGTGAATTCATTTCAACTTATGCAAACCCAGCCCAAACTTCTCCAAAAATAAAGACATAGTTAAACATACAGGTAAGTGCCAGTTCTCATGCTAGGCTGCACATACAGGTAAGTGCCAGTTCTCATGCTAGGCTGCTCTGGGGTTAAGGGATCAATAGATGAGAAACATATATCCATCTACAAAAGTATAAAATGTGTGATGCAGGTTGAATGGGTTTCGTTTTCTTTTTCACCAAGGTGAAATTCTCCTCCATTCTAAACATTGAAGGAGAGATTTTTAAACAGCTTCTTTCAAAAGAATTCAAACTTGAAAACCATAAGGTGAAACCATGCATTCTGGCTGCTGACAACCAGTGTGGTATAATCAAGTATACCTGGGTTACTGTGAATATTCCAGTTTTTGTACATGATGAATCAAAGGGATCATTACTCAATATTATTTAAAGACTTCATGACTTTTAGAGGTACAAGTACATACCCATACAGTTCTTGGGCAGAGGATCCAAATCAGAGAACCACCTGTCTCATTATCTTTTATTTTATTTTATTTTATTTTTCTAAGTACCCACCATATTGTCCATTATCATAAAAAAGGCTCCAAATCTGTTTTGGAAGCCAGTGAAGGGATGAGAAATAATTCGATTTTCCTTGGCTCTCATTATTTGAATCACAGGTAAGGAGATGAGAAGGAAGAATGAAAGAAAAACTTTTAACATTTCAAAAATAAAATCTCAGTAATTTTCTTACAATGAGTTATGCACACCATTTCCCAGAGGGTACAATTACTTTGCATAGACAAACAAATAAATAAAAAAAGTTTAAGAAAGAGAGACATTTAAAAGAAAGTCTCTCTCCCTCATTTTCCTACCATGTTTTCCCTTTTTCTTCTACGAAGTAACATAGCAAATAAGTTTCATAACCTATATGTGCACCAACTTTAAGATTACTGGACTTGAATTATTAATGGTAAAAAACATCAAGCAATGCAGAGTAGGAGCTAGCTCATTTCTAGCATACCAAGAGATAATCTCATTTGGAACCATCAGTTAGTGTACTAACACTTACATGTATACTATATCAATTTTTTTATTCCATGTCAAATTAATTTATATAAGCTTATATTTTCCTAAAGTCTTTTAAAATTTCTCTAATTGTTCATTTGATTTCATTGATTTCTGTGCATAAATGTCACTCTGTGTGTATTCAATTGCAATAATTTTAACTCATCAACCTCATGTAGCAGTTTGCCCTATATACCTGCCATTTATGGCTCATTGAAAGTTTCAAATTTTAGAACACCACCAGTTTCTTGTCAATTACAAGCACAATCAAAAACCCATATTTATACGTTGAAGTTCTTTACAATCTTAACTTTTAGTAAATCCTTGAAGCAATTTTATAAGTTCCAAACTTATCAAAAAGGAAAAAAATACAGTATAGTGCTGCACTTGAACATTAGAGCAAAGATGTTGAATTGGTTATAGACTCAATAGAGAATTTTACTCTAGCTGAAGGTTATTGAGACCTCATCAGTGAGCAGCTAGTAACTGAATGCCAAACTGACATATTAAAATTTACAAGTCCTATAAATGTGATATACCACACAACATTCTATAATGTCTACAGCTGCTTTGTCATATTCACTCATGTTATGTATACATACGTGACACTTCTCTTCCTAGAGACTATTTTAGGTTTTATCTGAATCTACACTTAGGATTCACCTGAACTGGAATGGGATTGGGTTCTTCATGGTGTTTTTCTTTTCTTCCTTTCTTTGGTTGGAGTAATGAGCTTTTAGAGTCATCACTTATCAGAATGTAAATGGGGCACAGTGCATACTGATTTCCTATGGTTTGTAATGATGATGATGATGATGATGATGATGATGATGTGTTCTTTTTCCAAACCACTACCCAAGAAATGGTGGCAAGGAAACATATTCAAAAGAAAAATCAGGTTCTTGACAAATTAGACTAATATAATTTTGACAATTATGCTACAGACAACTTAAAATGTATATTTATCAGCACTTATCAAAAAAATGATATTTATCAGCAAATGTAAAGCATATAAAATAGTTGTTCCTAAATGCCTCTACCTGCCCTATGTGCCTAATGAATGAGCATTTTCATTGATGATACAAATCTTAAGATATGATCAGTAGGACATCTAACCGGTGAATACATATCAGAGATAAATAAATTTTGAGACTCCAACAGCATGCATGAACAAAAATACCATTATAAATATTCTTTTAAAGGCTGACGTCATAACTGCCTATAAATAAACCAACAGCTAAAATTCCAAGCAAAACAACCCAAAAATGAATAGGCCAACCACCTCTACTACAACAAACAAGGTGGCTTATTTTTGGCACCAACATTAATGAATAAGTGAAGATGAAAGGATCCTCTCAAAAAAAAAAAAAAAAAAAAGTGAAGATGAAAGGAAAAATTCTTTAGCCAGTCCTGATATCCCTTTGACCTTTGTGCATCAGAACTGAACTTCCCTCTATGAGTAAAATGTTCCATGTTAAGACACATCAATAATATTAAAGTTGTGACCTCAATGATGCCATTCTCACCATTATAAACAAATTGGCTGATCTATTGGCAACTAGAAAGGCAAATACTGCTCTATCTTCTTCATTAGAAAATCTTCAAGTAGGTCTAAGTCTTGCAATCTTTTAACTAGTTACTGACTGCCTCTTTGTTTTTGGACTTAAGATAGAATGACAAGTTTTCACAACTTTATTGTAATGATTGGATGCTTAAAGGCCTAATGGAAACTACTAATATTCCAAATCAAATTTCTGTATGATAAAAACTTCCTCTTTTTTGGAAAAGCAAAGATCTAAATTTGATGAAATATTTAATAGATCAATCCAATATGTATGATGTATTCTTGATTTCTCAACCATCACCTCAACACATGGAAGAACAGAAACCAAAAAAGAGTTTGAGGGAGCATCCTAGATCATGGTAATCATCAAAATTGTTGTATACAATGGACTACACTATTTTATAAATGCCTCATAAAATTAATCATTCATTATACCATGCTTTAGGGAACAAGACCAGAATATCACCAACAAACAACTCCTGGCTGGTATTGTTAGCAAAGACTTTCTCTTGTCTACATAAGCCTTTCATTCATATTTTTTATGTTTTCCTACTCCATTGCTACAACTGCATCTTTACAAGCAGTTCCATCATTTAGTAGCAGAGTGCCTATTGATTTGCCACTGCAAGTGATGGTCATAATAATATTTACATGCAACTCAGAGGCAAAATATCTGAGAACTTTATTTTGGTTTTTGACATAAGACCTAGTAGTAGTGGTTTATCAAATTTGCTTTGAAAAAATAAACACTAAACTTATATATTACAGTGTTACACAACAATTTGATAATTTGGACACCTTTTTATTAAAGAAAAAAAAAAAAAACTTAATTTCAAACCTCCCATCACTTTGGCAGGGGATTTAATGGAAGCAGATTAAACTGAGCATGTATCTGCAGGGTATTATGTAATGACTCTCCACAAGTAACAATTCAAACTGCAATCATCCAAATATGGATTTGAGAATTTTTTTTCTTTTGCTTTTTCCTGAGCACCATATAAGGGAATTACATTTGTTTCATAGTAAAATAAGATTATTAAAATAAATAAAAAATAAAATCTCAGTTACTCTCAAATTTTCAACTGCTTGACGTATTCAAAATAAATTATATAATTTGACTCTTTTCGTAAAACCAATAAATAAACTACCTAAAATTATATGTCCTATAAAACAATAAGAACAAATAATCCAAAGGCATTCTTCAATAACAAAGATACCATGCGTGCCCATTAATATATATAATATAGCCTTATCCTTTCCCACGTTCACTAAGACAATAAAACCAGAATGTTAGGTAAAAGGGACGACCTCAAAGTCAGATTAGGGATCCTTCTTACATACCTAAATGTATCTGTGATATTTCAGCATATAACTTGTATGATAAAAAAAATAAAAAATAAAAAATAAACCCAATTGAATAAGCCAAAATTAAATTCATCCAATGAACCAAAATTTCATCAAAAAACTACATACCCATTATAACAAGAATGATCATTAAGAAAAACATCAACATTTTTATAGCTGGACAAGAACAAAATAGAAACAGTAAACCAAGTAAACAAACAAACATAATCTCTAATGAGACATACCATTAATTCTCCTTGAGAACTCATCCCACCAATCTAGAGGTCCCTCCTCTGGGGACCCAGAAGCAGAAGCATTCTCTTCATGCTTCTTCTCTGTCTTTTTCCTCTTTCTGAACCCTCTAACAGGACCCATCACCAAAAACAACCCAATTGAATCAAAACCCAGAAACCTAGCTGCTTCAAAACAACCATAAAATCAGAACCAAAGAAACTGTACAAGAATCACAGAAAAAAAAAAAAAACCAAAACCCATTAGAGATATTACACTAATATGTACCACAAACACAGCAAGATCATGAAAGAATGATGACACAAGTAGTAGTGGCTCGTAACATGCATAGAAGACTGTTACTTGCAAGTGTGGTAATAGCAGGTGTGTTTGTATGTATGGGTGTTTGAACTTTGAAGCATGCAAGAAGAAAATAAAAAAGAAAGAGCTTGATAATATAGGAAGAGGAAAAAAAAATAGAGAGAGAGAAAAAAAAAAAAAACTGTGTTGCTACATATGTGGGTTGGTGATGGTTTAAGACAATGTGATAAGAGAAGTGAAAGACATAGACATTGGTACTTTTTAACACACAGAGTATCTCTTTCTCAGTTTATTTTTAGATTTCCACAGAGAGAGAAGCTCTCCCTTGCTTTTTGAGGTTTGCTAGATTTGGTTAAAGTTTTCGGCTTTCTCTCAAATTTATGAAGAAAAACAAGGAGCATCTTCTCGTGCCACAAGGATTATTATTATTATGCATTTATGCATAATAATATATATATATATATATATATATATAAATGTATGTGTGTATAATAATAGACTGAATAAAATTAAGGACCAGGTTAACTGAAATGACATATATACCATTATATTTTCTTTTTCTTTTAGGTTTTTCCATAAATGACAACGAGGCTGTATTTCAGTTTTACATGGTAAGAACAAATTTTCCCACCCAGGGCAAATTTGGTCATTTGAGGAAATATCATAGAACCTGTGGCTTTATTATAATTAATAAAAAAATTGATGATTATTTAGTGAGAAGGGAGAGAGAGATAAAGGGAAAAAAGAAAAGACACTGACTGGTAAAAGCCTAAAAGGAAAGAAAAGAAGTTGGGGAGAAAATTGGAAAAGTAGTTATCAAATTAAAGTTAGGGTTAATTATATTAAGTTGAACCAACTATTACAATTTTTTATTTTTTTTTTGGAGAAAAACAACTATTACAAATTTAACAGCTAATAATTGAAATCTAAGCTTTAAAAATCATACCAATTAAAACCTCCTTCAAACCTAAAAATTATCACAAAGTCAAAGCTAAAAAGTAAATGGTTTAAATTAATATGATTTTAAAATTCCATGATTTGATTTGACTAATGAAATTCCAACTCAATACAATTTGGGACTTAAGAAGATAATTTTTTATATTTATTTAAATTTTAAATTTTATTTATTTAATTTGTTATATTTGCTTGTTTAAAAACCATTCTTGCTTTTTAAGATACAAGATTGCTAATATTTTTTGTATTTAGTTTTTATTAATATCATTTATCAAGTTTTTAGGAAAATTGATTTTCAATGATTATCCGACATATTCATAACAAACTTAAAACCTTTTTTTTTAAAAATAATTTAGGGTTTCAATTGTGTTAAATTTCTAGTGCCCAATATTTTGGAGACCTTCCGTAGATGGGAAAGAATGCAAAACTGATATATTTTATCATTCTCTAATTTTGAGATTATTTTGTGTACAATTTTGGGGACATCTATTTGTTTAATGGAGGCCTTAAAACCTTTTTTTTTTTAAATTGGGACAAGTGGGGCCGAAATGGCGTGGGCCTTGAGCCGCCACTGACGAAATTACACAATTTAAGTTATAACAATCTTAAGACGTTATGGTTTAATTGAAAAACATTTAAAATTGTGAGGTTTGATTTTAAACCACCACTAAAATATATGATTAAAAATATAATTTACCATTAAGTTTGATATAATGATCTTAAAAGATTAATTTTTATTTACAGAAAAGTAGCTGCTAAAGAAGGTAGTTTTAAGGGTTTAAAAAAAACATAATATGTTCAAAAAATTATAATTAAAAAAAAAAAAAAAAAAAAAACACTAAACTAACAGAGTATTAGTTCAGTGCATAGGCCATTGACAAATCATTTGCATAATCCTACTTTTGATTTGAATAACCTCACACATACTAATTTCACTACTCTCTTTCCATTTTTTTTTTTTTTTTTTTTTTAAAGCCTTTCAAGTTTTTTTGAAAAC
Organism: Quercus lobata; assembly: GCF_001633185.2. Classification (NCBI taxonomy): domain Eukaryota; kingdom Viridiplantae; phylum Streptophyta; class Magnoliopsida; order Fagales; family Fagaceae; genus Quercus; species Quercus lobata. The sequence goes on from NC_044904.1 coordinate 33,255,202, forward strand.
TTTCATTCATAAAACAGTCAAGAAGATACACTGAAGAAAAACAGAGTACAAGCTACAGAAAAACAGAGCATAACAAAATAAGAAAAAAGCAACAACTTAGACCACGAACAAAGCCAAGCTTTAAACCGTTCCTTCAGCTCTCGCCATGTCTTCAATCCAAACAGGTATAGTTGAAATCCAGACCTGTTCCTCAGCAGATTGTTTTGCAAGCTGTGCAAGTTCGTGGGCTATTTTGTTGCCCTCCATACTGATATGTCTGATTCTTGCCTCCTAGAAACTTGGAAAATTTTGCAGATAGCTTTTCACAATGTGGCCAATCACACTTCTCACTTCCTTAGCCTCAATAGCTTGAATTGTCTGCAATGAGTCCCCTTCAAAAATGGTCCTTTCCAAGCCCATGTTTTTTGCTAAGATCATTCCTTGTTCCATAGCTATGGCTTATGTTTCCTCCACAGCTATTCGACCCGATAGAGGAAGACATTTTGCTGCTACCACCTTTCTTTCCCAATCTCTAATTACAACACCCACTCTAGAATGGCCATCAACAGAGGGAACAGCCCCATCTACATTTATTTTGAAGAAACCCACAGGTGGTGGAGTCCATGCTTTCTCATTTCTCTGAGGACTATTTATATCCCAGCTCCTTGTTCCCTTGAACTCCTTTATCATTTGGATTGCTGTCTCCCAAATGTGATCCTCAGAAACACCATTTCCCTCATGAACAATTTGGTTTCTATTATACTAAATCATCCAGGCAACACCAAAAAAGATCTCCATGTCCCCCTGTGTTCCCTTTTCTAGCAAATATAAGGCCAAGTCCACAATCTCCATGTTGGTTTCATTCAAACAGATTGGGCATTCATCCCATTTGCTCCACACTCTTTTAGCAGCTTCACAGTAGATGATTGCATGCTCAGTTGACTCAGGTTCCCCACAACAAATAGGGCAGGTAGGATCCACTTGAATTCCCCTATTACTCATATTCAACATAGTTGGGATGGCCTTCATGCAAAGTCTCCAGGCAAAAACTCTCACTTTGGCCGGAATGTTTAAGTGCCACATCTTTTTCCAAAGTGGGGCACATACATCCCCCACTGAGGATTCACCTCTTTCATGCTTTTCTACAATTTCCTTAGCCAAAAAATAAGCACTTTTCACCGTGAAGATTCCTTTTTTATTTCCCACCCATATTAGTTGGTCCTCCTGTGGGTAGTGAGGGATTGGGATGCTTAGAATTTTCTCCACTTCAAAACCAAGAAAGACTCTATCAAGAATGTCATTTCTCCATCTTCTAGTGTCTTGATCAATTAAGGCCGATACCATGGGGAAATCTCCAAAATCTTTCCTTGGGGAAATGACTTTATAAGTCATTGGGGTTGGTAACCATCTATCATCCCATATATGGATTGTCTTCCTATTTCCCACTCTCCATCTTGTTCCTTGCTGAAGAATCTCTATGCTCTTATGAATGTTTCTCCAAGCATAAGATGGGTTGCTGCCTATGCTTGCATTTAAAACATCCCCATTGGGAAAATACCTTGCTTTGTACATGCGCGCCATAAGCGATGTGGGATTTTCCAACATCCTCCATCCCTGCTTTGCCAACATAGCCAAATTAAAGGCATAAAGATCCCGGAACCCCATTCCCCCTTCTAACTTTGATTTGCACATTCTTCACCAGCTAACCCACGCCATTTTTTATTCTTGATTCTTCTGCCCCCACCAAAAGTTCTGCATCATCCCCTCAATATCTTCACAAAGACCTTTGGGAAGTAAAAAACACCCCATTGTGTATGTGGGGACAGCCTGAGCAACTGCAAGGATTTCTCTTCCTCCAATCGATAACAATTTCTCTTTCCAACCGGTCATCTTTTTCCCCACTCTCTCCCTGACTTCATTGAATATTTGCTTCTTTGATCTCCCAATCATTAAAGGTAGGCTCAAGTATTTTCCTGGCTGTACATTCTGCATTGAGCCCAGCACATTCTTCACCCTTTCTCTTGTTTCTTCCTTAGTATTTTTACTAAAAAAGACCGATGACTTTTCTGTGTTTACTTTTTGGCCTGCTGCTTCCTCGTATTTGTGCGTAACTGTGCATAGCTCTCTGCTTTCTTGCTTCGATGCCTTGCAATAGATCACACTATCATCGGCAAATAAGAGATACCCAATTGTTGGGCTGCCCCTACATATAAAGATGCCTAAAATCTGCCTTCTCTTTTCTGCCTCCACAATCAAAGCCGTTAGCCCTTCTGTACATAAAAAAAACATGTAGGGAGATAAGGGATCACCCTGGCGTAGCCCCCTTGTAGGGGTAATACAACCATGGGCCTCACCATTTATGAGAACAGAATAGGAAACAGAGTTTATACAGCTCATAATCAAATTAATCCATTTATTATCAAAGCCCATTTTTGACATAATTTTTTCAAGAAAACACCATTCCACTCTGTCATAGACTTTACTCATATCTAATTTAATTTCCATATACACCTCTTTCCCATCCTTTCTTTTCTTTAGATAATGCATTATTTCAAAAGCAACCAGGACATTGTCAGTAATGAGTCTACCTGGAACAAAAGCACTTTGGCTTTCGGAAATGATGGAGGGGAGAAATGGTTTCAGCCTATTTGCAAGAATCTTTGACACAATTTTATATGAAACATTACAAAGGCTTATTGGTTGGAATTCACTTATCTTTGTTGGAATACAAAGCCTTTCAAGTTTCCACACTCATAATTGAATGCATGCATTATTTGGATGAACCGAAAAATCTTTTCCCCCTTCTAGATGATCAGGAGTGCATTTTGTTTTTGATTCTTAGAATTGCCCCAAAAATACAATGTATTATCAATACTTCATCTCCAATTAAAAATACTTTTTTGCATCAAATTGTATGTCATCTTTTATAAATAATACCGGGTGACTGTGGTACTGGTCATAGGCTTTTTATGTTTGGACACACCTTATGTATTTATCTACCAAAAAGCACAATAAAGTGTATACATAATAGCGTTTTTCGCGTTTTCTAAAGGTACCTTATTCTTTTAAGATGATAAGAATAATTTAAAATTTGTAATCTTGAACATAGTAATTTAAAAAAAAAAATCACCTTATAATGTTTGAAGTAGATGTTGACAGGGGCGGAGCTAGGATTTTTTGTTTGGGGGGGGGGGGGCGAATTTTGGTATTAATATATTAGTTTTAAGTCAAGATAAACTATTGTACACACACGTAAACGTACATATACAAATATAAACATTAATATTTTGATACTAGAGTAGATCATAATTTATAAATATTGTACATAAAATTAACAACTTTCAAATATATATATATATATTCGCAGGAAAAAATTGGCCTTTGCCCTTTTTAAAAAAAACAATCCAACATTTTGCCCCATTTCCAAACTAATTAGGGAAATGCCTCTCTTTTGAAACTCGATAATCTCAAAATCGAGTTATTAAAAAAAAAATTCTAGAGCCCTATAGTGGCGTTTTTAAGGAGCCTATAATGACATTTTAAGGACATATAGTGACGTTTTGTATCTCGAGCTCCTTGAACTCGAGTTATATGTAAAAGAAAGAAAAAAAATTGCATGTAACTCAACTTCATGGAGATCGAGTTACAAAATGCTACTATATGTCCTTAAAATGCCACTATATGCTCCTTAAAAACGCCACTATAGAGCTCCATAATTTTTTTTTATAACTCGATTTTGAGAAAATCGAGTTTCAAAAGAGGGGCATTTCTCTAATTAGTTTGGGAAATGAGGCAAAATGTTGGATTTTTTTTTTTGAAAGGGGCATTCGCCCATTTTCTACTATATTCGCAAGATAATTTTTTAAAGAAACTTATCATCTTTTAAACTCTAATGAGTATACAAAAGCTATATAGTTTGATATTAAATATATACAAAAAACGAATTAAAAAAAAAAAACAAAAACTACCTTATCTCTATAAGACTATAACTACTAGAGCAATTGACAAATTCTTTTGGTTTTTAAGAGAATTATTGGACCAACTCAAACATTTAGGGGGCCAACTTCTATTTTTGTAGCTAAATATTTAAAGTTTTAATACTTATACATAATATAAAATAATTTTTTTTAAATTTTGGGGGGGCCATGCTATAGCTCCGCCCTTGGATGTTGAGGTACCCTAAAATGGTTTATATATCATGGTGGACTTTTTAAGGCTCTTTGACAATGTCAAAAGAGTAAGTATTCAATATCTTCCGAGCAATGTTCCCCTCTCTCATATAATAATGGGTTCTATTAATTAAATTCATGATAAGTTTTACCATTTATGTGAAAGAATGAAGCATTGCTCCATAATATTGAATAATTTTTCATCCTAAACTTACACAAACCGTTCAAACACGAGGCAATTTATGTCATTCCAAGGCAATGATGAAGTGCTAATGCTGTGTCTATAATGTACAATTATGGACAACAACAACTGAAATAATTCTTTCAATAATAAAGAATTATCCAAAATTAAAAACTTTACTCTTACAATGTGATTGGATAGTTTGGAAGAAGAATATAGTAAAGGGTGGGGGGAAAGTGAATGGTTCCCTTCCCCTTGGGAATGGTTATCCCCCCTTTTTTGATTGTTTTAAAGTGGAATCTCATTAACACCGCACATCCTTAGTATGATGGTCTCTCTACAAGTATAAATGCTTGTGGAGTGTGGGGGGTAAGGGTTAGGATTCAAGTTTTCAGAAAGGAGTTTTACACATACATACATTTAGATTAGATTAAAGTAAAATATCTATCTTGTAAAAAAAAAAAAAAGAAGTGAAATCTCATTAAATAATTTAAATTATATTTTAATTACATTAAATTTGGTTAAGTGTCATTCAAACTATATTTATATGCTCTAATTTGGGTCAAGTGTCCTCCAATTAAAAATTCTATTATACTTCAAGCCCATTTAAAAACTAACCCAACCCATTTAAAATTAACTTTGACTTTTCTTAGCTAAATTTATTGTTGATTCAAGTATAAATTTTATGAAAACTCTCACCATATTCTAAAGGGGGAAATGGTTAATTTTTAATATATTTTTATAAATTATTTGAAACTGCAAACACTAAACAAATTAATTGTATTACACTAACAAAACTATGTATGTAAATATGTAAACAAACTCTTTTTTTTTTTTTTAACTAAAATGAAACAATACAAATGAACAATTTGCATATTCTAGACAATGATATCCTTCAAAAAAAAAAATTCATAAATTTTAAAATGAACATCAATAGTAATAAACTTTAGGTACAAAGGTTTAATGCGTTGTCTAAACTATGATTATTCAAGCTATAAGGGTCATATTTTTATGTATTGACATATCCGAGATCAAAACACACTTTACAAGTATTTGAGTCTTAGTTTCTAGTGTACACTTATAAAAAAGTGGTATTATTGAAGAAACAAGACTGCTCAACAAAAGTTGAAATTGCAAATTCCAATACCTCCTCAATTCATGTTGATCTATTGAGAATTAATGAAACTTGATACCTGTCTCGATAGATCTCAACCTATTGAGCTATAGGATTTCTAATTTAGCAAGCAACATTTTATTTTAAGTGGTTATTTATTTATGGGTATGTGTAACCTAATAGGAAAGTCTGTTTAAAGGTCCATTAAGCTCCTATTTAAATAAGGTGGTAGAAACAAAAAGCTAAGGCTCTTTGAAGCTTTCATATTGAACCTTAGCCTCCAACTATTGAACTTGTGAGTTCATAAAAAGAAGAAAAAAGATGTTGTTGAGACTCTTGTGTGCCTTTGGGTTCTATACCAAGTAAAGTCTCTGGTACCAACAGTTGAAAATCTTATTAGTGTTTTGTGTGAAACTGCTGCAAAAAGTAATTACTGTGGACTTGTTGCTATGAAGAAAACCTTCAAGAAATTCTTGGAGTCATTTGGAGGTCCCGGTTGTGATTTTAGGTGTGTCATCTGTGAAGATGTTTATATATTAAAGAGTTTAGAGGTTCTAATGTGGTAGAAGGTTTCTACTGTAAATTCTTCTACTGTGACTGTAGAGTTTAAGGACAAAGGTTTTGTATTAGATTTTAAACTTCTCTTTACTATTGTAGATTGTTCTTTAGGAAGGTTTCCCCCAAGTTTTTTTTACTGTAAAACTAGTTTGTTTCATTGGGTTTTCCTGAGTCGTCATATCTTGTATTATTTACTATTCTATTGTGCATGATATTGGTTTATTTATTTAACCAATGACTATTCATAATAAATCTAATTAATAACTCGGCCTTAAAACTAATTAATTCTATTAACCGGAGTCTAAATTTCTCAACACAAATTATTAAAAGTTGGTTTCTTCTTAAAAGGCAATAATTTGTGTAAGATCGCGATTTGGCTCCCTAACCCAAATGATAAATGAACTTAGTTCCAAAAAGCCCAATACAATGAATTTGTAGAGAATGGGTTAGAAAACCGGGCTTCAATGAATCAATTAACAACTAAAATGGATTCAGATGACAAGAAAGTGTAGAAAGAGTAGTTTAAACAAAAAAAAAAAAAAACTGTCCTCGGCGAAGTCCGAAAAGATTAGTTCTTATATACTTCTCTCAAAGTTGATTAAAAGTTTAGTTCTTGATTTCTACAGTCTTTCTCTCTTGATTTTTTCTCCTCTCTTACATCAGGGGTCTCTTACATTATAAATCTCCCTCTAAACGATCTTGGCCCTCCACTTGTTGTTGTCCAAGCCACTATTTGAGTACTTGTCCCATCGAACACCCTCACAGGCCCTCTGTGAGTTGGGGCGACCAATGAAGCACTGTTCAGGGGTCTTCTCTACATAAATACGGCCAAAGAGTTAGCTACAAAGCATTCAATACGGTGGCAGCAGCTTTTTCTTAGATATTTCTCAGCTCCCACTCTATTCCATACATTCACAGTGCATATCCTTATCAATAGAACTTCCTGTTTCTATATCTGGGTAATAGAACTCACCTTCTGAGCCCTTCTTTATTTAGCTGAGGAGATACTCCTCCTTGACTTACCTCTCCCAGTTGTTACAGTCATAACTTACTAATGAAGTTCTTGGTCTTACTCCTCCCTCACTGTTGATCTATTCTTGGACCACTGTGCCTCCTCAGACAAGGCCTAAGGTCCAATATATATTTGGGCCTGTGTCCCCATAATAGCCTCTCAAAACTCTGGTTTTCCCTTCCTATCCGAGGAGAAAAGTGGGGTTTTGAAGTTTGAAAAATAAATCCCACATGTTCCTTTGATTTCTACACGTGAGAGTGTCATTTCACGTGTCCCATAACTATTCTTGATGCTTCAAAGCTCGCGATGTCTCATTAAATGCTCGCGATATCTCATTAAATGCTCCAAGCGCTCTGTTCCTCGTATCCTACGGTGAGATGTAAATGATACGACTAACATTTCTCCTTGAAATTTGAGCGGGATAACTCCCACTCAATTCCACCTTCTATATAAGGCACCTGGGGGAATCATTTTTCCTCATTTTACAAAATCTTCAAACTCTCAAGAATTCTCAAACTTTCAAGCTTTCAAGAACTTCCCACTCTCCCTACTTTCAAGAAGTTCTTGCAGTGTCACTTGTTCACTTTCCTGTAAGTTTTCGTATTTTTAGGCTCTTTTCTCCTCAGCCAGTCTCCTCGGCCCTCTATTTTTCGTTTCCTTTCCTTAAAGACTTCTTTCTTTCCCCTTTAACCTGCCTAGATGGGTAGATTTAAGCATCTTGTAGACACTCCCGCCGGTATGGAGGGTTTCAGGCCTAAGTACCACATTCTGCAGGGGGTAGCCCTGCAGTATTGTGCTCCAGACCAAATAGTCATAGATAGGAAAGAAGGGGAAGTTGTCATTCCTATGATCGCTTTCATAGAAGGAGGAATGACACTTCCCATGGGTAGGGTGACCCAAGACTACCTAATCAACCACAGGTTGTGTCCACACTAGTGCGGTCCTAACCTATTTAGGGTTTTAGGTAGTGTAAATGCTCTCAATGAGCAGATGGGCTTGGGACTCACATGGCACGACATCATTCACATGTACGGGTGCCATTCACTTGCCAACGCGGGATATTACCTCAAGTCCCGGTCCACCATTGTTAGGCTCGTATTGTGTCTTCCCATATCCAACAAGAGCATGAAGGATGATTGCTTAATCGCCTCTAAGGCATGGCATGACAGTCTTCATTGCCCAACTCAAGAGGGAGAGCTAGGTGGGGTACCCTAGGTTTAGGTCTATTTTACTTTGAAGCATGGGCAATAGCCCTGCGGCTTCACTAATCCTTCATTTTTTGCATTCCATTCACTTCTAATGGTGATTTCATTATACTGACCATTGTTTTGGTCCTCGGATGTTTTTGCAGATAAAAGGCACGTTGCTCCCAGACTTAGCCTGGTTAACGTTGTGAGTCTCAACAAGGTGCTAAGGCCCGAGATATTCATGAGTGAAGACAGGCAACTGCGAGCCGTCCACTTGTTACTTGACTTCGAGCCCTTATCCAATCTATTCCAAGACATGGGCCAAGTAATAAGAGCCAGTGATCCCAGACTAGCCCAAATAGACATTTCGGTGCCTGGCTTCTTAGCCCAAGAAAACCTACTACCCGTTGAGTTGCCTTTCCACTACTCTCCTCGTGAGGTAGCAGCCCCGAGGGAAGAAATAGCCTCCTTACGCCTATCCTTGGAGTCTGAGATTGACCAGTTTCGCCTCGAAGAAGAAGGAGAGGCGCAAGAAAGGCCTATGGAGCTTTCGGACTCCGAGGGTGAACTTGACAGATCCTCAGCGGCTCACTCTCCCAGACTTATCATTACCAGGGTGGATAGTAGCTCCGAGGAGGAGGAAGAAATGGCCTTGAACTTGAGGAAAGGCCTTAAAGACATCCTCGCCAGGAGTAACAAAGGGTCATCGTCTAAGGAGGCCCCGAAGACTCAGCTTCCCCCCAATCTTCCCCCTCCACCTCTTCCTTCCCCGCTCGGCCTGCACCCCAATCCAAACTTGCAAAGGAGAAGAGGAAAGGGAAGGACATCGAGGAGGGGGAGATTACCCGAAACAACAGAAAGTCACCAATGATAAAACGCGGGAGTCCTCAGTGGAGAGTAGGGAGGCCAAGCACTCGGCCAATGTATGCCATCCAACTTGGAACCCCAAGTTGGAATTGGATACCATGGCATTGCCCTGGAACTCCTCAATCAAGGAATTCCAGAGAGGCCATGCTTATCATGTGGCCGAGACTTCGGAGCACCCCCTCTTGCTACCTAAGGACATGGAGCCCTTGAAGAAAGTAAGGCAGCCTAAGCTTTTCTTGTCCCTGAAGAGGGATCTGGCCATGGTAAGGCCCTAGGCACACCCTACTTGTTTCTTTTCCTTCTCTTTTGTTTTGTTTTTAACATACTCCTTTGTTGCTATTGTGCAAGCTATCCAAGAAGTTTCCATGGCCGAGGAATGGGTCAATGACGCCCGAAACGAAGCCAGGGTCGAGGCCTACAGGGCCTTGGGTGCAACTGAACAAAAGAACAAGGAGCTTGATAGCAAGCTGGTTGTTGAGGAAAGGGCACGTCTGAGTGCCGAGGCAAGCTTAAAGAATGCCAAAGACTAGGCCAAGGACCAATGTAAAAAGCTTCATCTCACTGAGATAGAGCTGGCCACCCAAAGACAGCTGGTCCTGGATCTTAAAGCCTAGTTGCAGAAAGCTAAGGATGTAGCCGAGTGGCCAAGGAAGTTTCTAAGGCCGCGGAGACGGCATCTTACGAATGTGGGGTGTAGGAAACGGAGATAAGGCTGGCAGACGAGCTGGCGAAGGTGTGCAGGGATTACTACAAGGAGGTATGGGCCGAAGCGCTCAACCGAGCAGGGGTCCATGCTACCTCCAAGTGGAGGAGCGCTGAGAACATTTTTTATCCTAAGGGCATCCGAGAAGTTCTAGCGATGCTCCCTCTTCCTACTGCTCTTCCTCTCCCTCCCCTTGAATAGCTCTCCACCATCCAAGCCCTTTCCCTTGATAATGAAGTCTCAACAGGGGCGGGCAAGACCAATGATCAAAACCAGGGGACTGAGGAGCCAAGGGCAAGGAGGCTGTCAAGGGGGGTTTTCAGCCCGAGGATAAGGACAAGGGTAAGGAGGTCTAGCCACCGACCATGGCCAAGCACTCCAAGGATGCTCTCACGATTAAGGATGTGGTCTCCAAGGCTAAGGATGCTAAGTCCAAGTCCAAAGCTGGTGATATCAAATCTAGGTCAGTTAATCCCAAAGAGGACCCTCCCCAAGCAAAGGCGTAGTTATAGGATCTTTTTACTTCCCTTTTTTGTACCTTTTTCTTTTCTTTTCTTTTTTTGTTGTGGTAGTTCACCACTGTTTATAATGTACCTTCCTTTTGATCAATGAAAAGACTTCACTTTTTATTTCACCTCTGTTTATTACCTTTAATCTCTGATTGATGTAGTTATTGTGTTGCCTTCTGGTAAGACTTAGGGTTGATAACTATGCTTGGTAATTCAGATAAATTAAACACAAATAAATAGTAAAGAAAATGATCATAAATTTGTACTGAGAACCAGGCCCCTAACAGGGAAGGCTGAATCTTATGGAGATGGACAAAACGGTTAGTAGAAAAAGATCTAAGGGAACAAACATAGTCCTGGTTCTGCCCAATACTTATGAAAATAATCAAGGATATTTGTCTACCCAAAGTAGGAGGTCCAAGAGACCAAGCATAATAAAGGTTCCATTGAACACTTAGTGAGATGGATTGAAGTATTAATTTACTCAAAGTATGCGGTCCAATAGACCAAGCATGACTAAGTTTCTGTTTAATACTTAGTGAAAAGAACTGAAGTATTAATTTACCCAAAGTATGTGGTCCGAGTGACCAGGCATGACTAAGGTTCTGTTTAACATTTAATGAAATGGACTGAAGTATTAATTTACCCAAAATATACGGTCCGAGAGACCAGGCATGACTGAGATTCTGTTTAACAATTATTGAAATGGGCTAAAGTATTAATTTACCCAAAGTATGTGGTTCGAGAGATCAGGCATGACTAAGGTTCTGTTTAACACTTAGTAAAATGGACTGAAGTATTAATTTACCCAAAGTATATGGTCCAAAAGACCAGGCATGACTAAAGTTCTGTTTAATACTTAGTGAAAAGAATTGAAGTATTAATTTACTCAAAGTATGTGGTCCGAGAGACCAGACATGACTAAGGTTCTGTTTAATACTTAGTGAAAAGAAGTGAAGTATTAATTTACCTAAAGTATGTGGTTCGAGAGACCAAGCATAACTAAGGTTCTGTTTAATGTTCGAACAAGCAATGGAACGTGTAACACATAATGTAATAAACCAAAATATGGTAAAGGAAGCTTTCATTAATATTAATACCTTTTCAGGTTGCTTACATTTCACGGGCATGATACAATGCTTTCGTCTAGATCCTCAAGATAATATGCATCTATTCCAGCCACTGAAGTGATGCAATATGGCCCTTCCCAGTTAGGTCCTAACTTTCCCCAAGCTGAGTTCTTTGTAGTACCTAAAACCTTTCTTAACACCAAGTCCCCAGGTGCTAAAGGCCTTAGCTTCACGTTGGCGTCATACCCTTGTTTGAGCTTGTGCTGATAATATGCCAGTTGGACCATGGCATTTTCTCTTCGCTCTTCAATTAAGTCTAGGCTCTTTCCTAACAACCCATCATTGTTGCTTATAGTGAAAAAAATCATTCTCAGTGTTGGGGATCCGGTCTCTAGAGGAATAACAGCCTTGGCTCCATAAGTCATTGAAAAGGATGTCTCTCCTGTCGATCTATGAGGTGTGGTCCGATATGTCCAAAGGATATGCGGCAGCTCTTCCACCTATTTTCCCTTCACGTCGTCCAACCTCTTCTTGAGTCCGCCCACTATGACCTTATTAACAATCTCAGCCTGTCCATTCCCCTGTGGGTAAGTTGGGGTGGAATACCTATTCGTAATTCCCAGATCACAACAATACCTCCTGAAGGCTTTGCTATTAAATTGAAGTCCATTGCCTGAGATTAGTGTATGAGGGATCCCAAACCAAGTGACAATGTTTTTTCAGACAAATCTCTTGGCATCTATGTCTCTGTATTTGCCAATAGTTCCGCTTCAATCCACTTGGTGAAGTAATTCGTGCCGACTAATAAATATCTCTTATTCCCTGCTACCTTAGGGAAAGGTTCAACAATATCCAAGCCCCATAAAGGATTAAGGACCCGACAAAGGATTAAGGACCCCTCCTGGTTAATGGATGTTTGGGGCAAATCTTTGGTACTGGTCACACTTCTTCACATATTCTTGTGCTTCCTTTTGCATGTTCGGCCACCAATATCCCTAGGTAAGGGCTTTGTGAGATAGGGATCTGCCTCCTGTGTGGCTTCCACAAATCCCTTCATGTAACTCAAAAGTAGCTCTAATGCCTCATGGTGTATGCACAGCAAGTACGGCCAAGAGAAAAAGCATTTGTACAATTTTTGGTCATCGGACAACCAAAACCGAGGAGCCTTTCTTCGCACCTTGTTAACTTCTAAATTCTTCGCGGGCAAAATATTTTCCTTAAGGAATAGCACTATAGGGTCCATCTAGTTAGGCCCCACCCTAATTTGATGGATGTAGATCATCTCTTTCGTCACCTCCGTAGGCTTGCACAAGTCTTCAACAAGGATGACCCGAGGCAAACCCTGTGCCGAAGAGGTTGCAAGAGTGGCTAGAGAGTCAGCATGCATGTTCCCCCCCTAGGGATATGTAGCAAGCT